>NC_088883.1:22864972-23044535 GCF_032884065.1 Artemia franciscana | reverse complement strand
CGGTGTGATTTAACGGGATCAAGACGTTCTTTTTCCTGTTTTTTCCTTGCTGGTTTATACCGATCTTGCCGAAACATTGGGAGGGCGTGAGGTGTGATAACTTGTGTTGTAGTAAACACTTCCGTCTGCAAAATGTGAAAAATTCAAAGGGACAGAAAATTTGTCTTTCGAAACTACAGGACCATCAGTCTTAGATTCAAACTCATCATCTAAAAATTGTATTTATCATGGCAGGATGGGAAACAAGCATATATAATGAGCTTGAATTAAAAAGCGATCTCTTTTCTGCCAAAAGAAACATTTTATGTACTACACTTATTGTGTGAAATGCATCTGTTGTTTTTTCCACGGTGTATTTTCTATATTATATGATCCTTCTTTTGATTATAAATAAAACTAATTACTTTTTCCGGATAATTTGTGAATATTTTTTCGGCGATATTTTGTTTTTAAATAAAGTAGGTTTGCCTTTTCCTTTTTATGTGATACACGCAATCGACTCACCCTAAAAAAACACACAACAACACATAGCTAAGGCCTTTTGAGCCTTTTGAAAAAAAAAGAAAATCTGTCAATCAATCTATATATCATACAAACGTAGAGAAAGGTGAAATGCATTTGAAAATAAATGATAGTGAATTTTCTCTAAAAGCGATTTTTTATTCGAAGTTAACATGCTCGTTGACCGTTCAGACATCATGTTGTATAAACCGTTCATCATGATGGAAATAAATAGTGAAAATAAATAAGCAAACTTAATAAGTTGATTTTGAAAACGTAAAAATTCTACTTCATGAAATGCCAAACCCGTAAATGTCAAAAACAGCTATACTTTTAACGAATAAACCCTCTTGAGCTTTTTGGTGTCATTAATTTTAAAAACTTTTTCCACGAGATCAGTTTTTCAAAGAAAAGTAAAGAGCTATATTAGACCAAAAATGAATAAAAATAAAGTCAAATAATTTCCCAGGCGTAAAACTACCAAAAATAACCATCAATAAATAAATGAAACCCAAAACGTATAGGAATTACCGTAAGTAGTTGATTCAAGCTCAAAATGAACAGAAGCTAAGATGAGCGGGGCTGTCGCCCCTCATGCATCCTGAAGACCAAAACACAATTTGCCCTTTAAATAAAACAAAACACATTTTAAATGTTTTCACTTTTTTATCTTTAATAAGTCGAAGATTATTAATACTATAAGGAGTGAATACCATTATATGTATATCAAACTGTCAATCCATGTTCATTTACCGTTTTCTTCAATAATCTTGGATATGGTGTTTTTTTTTTTTTTTTTCGATATTATGACAAATAAGAACACTCAGCACGTAGTAAGGCTCGCTTTCACTAAAATATAAACTACATTCTGGTCTTCAGAGAACATGGGGGGGGGGGGCGTCAGTCCCACAAATCTCACTTTCTGGTCGTTTTAAGTCTGAATCAATTATTGTTTTGTATTATTATTAAATAGTTTTAATAATTTCATAAAATTAATTTAATTTGAATAGATTTAATATTTAACAGTATTAATTAGTTGAAACATTGTTATTAATTTAATGTAATTAAATTAATAACAATTAATACAATAATATTAATTTAATTAATTTAATGTAACTTGAAACTTATTTTCTAAATTCCTTTGATCACGAAGATGTACGTCCAAACACATTACCATAATTTTTCAACTATCCTAAGTTGTTGCTAATTCCCTTTTTTTGATAATACGGACTTCGAGGAAAATTTATAAAACTCAAATAATGTATGATAACAAAAATCCTGCTAATTAGCCAAAAAAAAACTTAAAAAACACCATAAAATATCCTAAAACGTATACTTTAAAGATTATTATGGGAAAAACAATTGCAAGAAGAAAAATTATAATCTTTGTATCTATTAAGAAAAAATTCTCAAGAAAAAATTAGTTCCTTGCTCGACGACTCCACTTTTATCTTTTTTCTTTCCTACCTGAGCAGGTTTCAGTTTTCATCATTTATTCTATTATTGTTACTTTTTTTTTTAAATATCGGTTATTCTGACATCTACCAATCTTGTGGTGGTCTCTGGAGTTCTCCGACAAGAAAAATGGAAATACCAGCAGTCATATCAAAAATACAACAAAAATCAACTTTTTCTATTTTTTACATAAATTTTTGCTTTGGATACTCATAGTTCAGGTCCGTCTCCTGCTTAAGACTGTTTTATAGACTAATGCTTCTAAGGACCACTGGGGCTATTATGAGGCTAGGAACCCTAAGTAAGGGGTGTACTCTCTGTCTATTTAGATTTTCTTCAGTTTGTTCAAAATAAGGAAATCATAAAAATTTAAAAACAAGTAGAACAATAGGGAATTTAAAAAGACAGTGGGAAACATTTTCTTTTTGTTTTTGGTGTTTGTGATTGAAAGGCAGTGTGGTCTTCGTCGCTATTTATATTGTCGTGTCATGAGGAGAGGGGGGGGTCTATCCCCTCTCTGTATATGCCTGGTCTCATCACTTTAGAGACCCTCGGGCAAGTACAAATTAGGCCCATAGCTATATACTAACTGATAATATTATGAGAATTTGAAATCCATACCTGTTTCTTCTTCCTCTGCTTTTTGTCAGCACATAATATAGCTCCCCGATGACTCTTTTTCGGATCGTAATAGCATTTGACTACACCGTTGCCACATCCGATAAATATTTGGTTGAGTTTTGGGTGCCAAACAAGTCTAATAACATGCTACAGAAGAAAACAACAATAAATGCCTAACATAGCATAAATAAAGGAGAGCAAAGTTAATCAGAAAGAAGAAATACTGAGAAGTAAAAATGGGTAATAGAAAACGAGAGGGACATATTAGACAATTCTGTTCTTGAAAAAGGTGACAAGAAAATAAAATTATTAGTTCATGGTTTTTGTTGTTATTGACTATGAAGGAATTTTACGAAAATTACCCCTAGCGAAGGTCTCTGCGCTAATTCTGTAAAGGAAATACACCCGGGACATATCAACAACCTAAGGGAAAAAAGGGAAGTTGGACTTTTAGCATGATTACAACTAAGCAAAGAGGTAGATGATAAAGATACAAGTGACGTTTTAAAGAATCCAACGATCATATTGTAGTCAAAAATAAATAAACGTAAGATAGTTCGAAGAGACTGGAAAATGCAAATAAACTAGCGTCCATGTAAATAGCGTCCGAAGGCCACACTGCCTTTCCATGACGAAAATATAACAGTTCAAAATGGGGATGAAACATTTTAATGACAGTGAAACAAATATAAAACTTTTACTTGGAAACACATATATAGTGTTCACTTCTGATAATGGACACTGTATATGTGTTTCCAGGTAAAAAGTTTTATATTTATTTCACTGTCAATTAAAATGTTTCATCCCTATTTTGGACTGTTATATTTTTAAACTAGCGTCCATTTTGTTGCTGTTTTTTTTTTGCCCATGTAAGGGTAATGACTTGCGTAATAATATACAGTATATTTGTGTTGTGTAATAACTGTTTTACAAAATAGTGTACAACACCTGAAATATTAGTGCTTTTTGAAATTAAATAAAAAAACAAGTTTTTTTAAATGAAAGTTAGGAGCGACACTAAAACTTAAAACGAACAGAAATTACTCCGTATATGAAAGGGGTTTTTCCTCCTCAACGCCTCGCTCTTCACACTACAGTTTGACTCTTTCTCTTAACTCTACTTCTTAAAACAGTGAAAAACTTTAGCGTAAAGAGCGGGTCATTGAGGAGGAAAAGCCCCTCTCATATACGGAGTAATTTCTGTTCGTTTTAAGTTTTAATGTCTCTCATACTTTCATTAAAAAAAAAACTTGTTTTTTTATTTAGTTTCTGGACGTTTTTTTAATTAATGCATGTTTTGATGTTGGCTCTCCAATCTAAATAATTAAAACAAATCAAATTTAAATAATTAAAACAAAATTTGCATATTAATTTTTTGGCTAAATGGCTTTCTCATAGTTTTAATCGGACGATTTTGAGAAAAAAGGAGAGAGGGAGGAAGCCTAATTGCCCTCCAATTTTTTGATTACTTAAAAAGGCAACTAGAACTTTTAATTTTTTAGAAAAATTTTCATTAGTAAAAAAATACGTAATTTACGAATAAACTTACGTAACGAACTTCTATATTCGCATGTTTTTATTGTGTATATGAGGGAGTTCACCCGTCGTCGATACCTCGCTCTTTACACTAAAGCTTAAATTCTGTCCCAATTCCTTAAGAATGACCCTTGAATCACAAAGGCCGTAGAATAAATAGTTGAAATTACTAAAAATACTTTAGCGTAAAGAGCGAGGTATTACGAGGAGGTAAACCCCTTATATGCGTAATAATTTCTGCTCGTTTTAAGTTTTAATGCTGCTCCTCACTTTCAGTAGAAAAACTATTCATATTGATTTTTTCATTGTTTTTTAAATAATCCTAAAAAATCCTGCGCCCCCTTCATTGAAAGTCTCTTCCCCCATGAGAAGTTTTTCCATGGAAAGATCCTCCCACATACCCCCCCACCCCAACTCTCCCTCCAAAAACAAAAAAAAATCCCCCTGAAAACGTGCGTACACTTCCAAGTAACCATTACTATATGTAAACACAGGTCAAAGTTTGTAACTTGTAACCCCTCCCACGGGGACTGCGGGGGAGTAAGTCGCTCCAAAGACATAGTTATTAGGTTTTTCGAATATGGTGAATAAAATGGCTATCTCAGAATTTTCATCCGGTGACTTTGGGGAAAAAATGAGCGTGGGAGAGGGCCTAGGTGCCATCCAATTTTTGGTCACCTAAAAAGGGCACTAGAACTTTTAATTTCCGTTAGAATGAGCCCTCTCGTGACATTCTAGGACCACTGGGTCGATATGATCACCCCTGGGAAAAAAAACAGAAAACAAATAAACACACATCCGTGTTTTGTCTTCTGGCAAAAAATGCGAAATTCCACATCTTTGTAGATAGGAGCTTGAAACTTCTACAACAAGGTTCTCTGATACGCTGCATCTGATGGTGTGATTTTCGATAAGATTTTAGGGGTATTTTCCCTTTTTTTCTAAAATGAGGCAAATTTTCTCAGACTCGTAACTTTTGATGGTAAGATTAAACTTGATAAAACTTATATATTTAAAATCTGCATTAAAATGCAATTTTTTTGATTAAAATCTATTAGTATAAAAATTCCACTTTTTAGAGTTTCGGTTACGATTGAGCAGGGTCGCTCCTTACTACAGTTCGTTACCACCAACTGTCTGATAAAAATTATTTTTAACCAGCTTTGGAGTTCAAAATATTTTAATTTTATCCCAACACATCGAGTATATAAGATTCTATATCAATCAATATTATCACACTTTAAGGAATTATTTTAAAGAAACATTTTGGAAAGCACAGAGAGACACACCGAGAAGAGGAAGAGATAAAGGAGTGCAGCAATTGAGAAGCTGGGACAGTAGAAATAACAAATATTAAGAGGTAAAGGTAGGGAGGTAGAAAACGAGAGGGATATATTAGACAGTTATGTTCTTGGAAAAGGCGACAAGAAAAAAGAAGAAATATTCCTAATAATACCGGTGGGGACAGAACCCCACAAAGAAATAGTCACACAATGTGGTGAATTTTACCGCCTGAATTAACTAAGATAAAAAGAACTTTGCTTCAAAGAGTACGAACAAGGTTAGGAGGGTAGAGACAGAGTAAACAGTAGCTGAAATTATTATTTTCAGTATCAATTTTTACTTTCGTTTCCAGTCGGCCTATGGCCTACATTGAAAACTAGTTTAAAAGGCAGGATTCCTGTTATGCTGGTCATTCATTTCTGCAAAAAAAGGCTGAATATATAAATAAAAATACTTCTGTGCCAAAAGTAATTTCCGATCAATATTAAAGCTCAGGTTGGCCGTCCTGGCCAAGTGGATTGCCGGGCTGGATTCAGGATCCTTTGTCTGAGATGGCGAGGGTTCGAATCCTAGTATACCCAATTATTTAGCTTGGGACGGGGGTCAGTGGCGTGACTTTGTAAGCTCAGCCAGAATCGACCCAGCTCTAGATGGGTACCTGGAGAAATCTGGGAAAGGTGAACAGGAAGGGTGGGCGAAAGCACAGTGTGGCTGGTCCCCAACACCCCATTGCACTTTCTGGCTGAAGGCTCAAGAAACGGAGATCAGCACCACCGGTAGGGACAATTTTCTTTACCTTTATTAAAGCTCAAAATAATCACCTTGACGATTGAACTGTCAATCGTCTACATAAACTGTCACCGCCAATGATTTCAGTGAGCTGTGAAAATTCCTAGAGCTGCTCATCAGTTGAAAAGCAGAATCTCCCAAGATGGTTTTGTAATTCAAGAAAAGAAGAGAAATTATTCAACACTAAGTTGAGACTAAATAGCAGGCGTTCGAAAGTGTCCCATTTAAATTGTTTAAGGAGCCGTTGTGTTGCACAAGCACAGGTATTGTCATGACTCAGAACAATTCAGGAAGTCAGCGTATCTTTTCTTCTGTTTTAAATAGCTTCCTACATGCATCACAAAGTTTCACTTTGGAATTCGCAGTGACGTTTGTTCTCGATCACATTAACGTCACCTGGAATGCACCTTTCGGTCTAACAAACCAATTAAACCTAAAAAGAGAACTTCAAACCACTGACAGTGGCTTTTCACGAAGAAGGCACAAGTACTACTCATGCCCTCTAATCTGCTAAAATACCACCGTCAGGGATAGGAAGTAAGCTGTGGTGAATTCTTTGAACTCTTCGCCAGTTAAAAACTGATGCCTTTCAAGCCACTTAATCAATTCAGGGAAAAGATGGAGGTCACTCAGCAATAAGCCAGGACTATATGGTTGATGTTCTAAAATATACCATTTAAATTACTCAAAGATCTGTTGGGTTACAGGAGCGTTGCAAATATGGACATTACCATAGATCCAAACTTTTGCAGACGTCAACATGCCTTATTCCTCTTTCTCGAACAGCTCTTATCACGCGTAGAGAAGTCTCGCAATAAAAATCTGTAGTAACTGTTGTTGCCTACTACATAAATTCTACGGACAATTCAACTTTTTGGTCCTGCAACCACATTGAAGCTGAAGAAAGAATTGATCTCGTAAAAATCTATGGTCTATCCTTTGGACCTTTATTCGCCCAACACTGAAAAAATGAAAAAACATTTCTTAGAAGTAATGAAAAAGCAGAAAAAAAGGAAAAGGCGTTCCAAACAAGTTCTCAAGTTTTTCTGAAGGTCAGCAGAACGGAGGAGATACTTACTTACTGTTGAAGAGTGTGCTTTATTGTTTATCTATGGATACAAGAGTAATGAAAACCTAAACTCAGCTCGCTATCATATGTATCTAAAGCCACCCAAACATGCATCTGCAAAGTTTCCCTCGCTGTGCGTCTATCATCAGGTCCAAAATTGGAATGAAAAAAGTCGTCTCCAGTGGAGATTCACGAGCAAAGAAAAAGTATTGGTTCCTACGATGACTGATTTGTCCCCTGCTCCAGAAACACAAGTTCTGAAAGTTACAAAGTGCTCCTTTAAGCCGAATGGCAGTGACTCTAGGCTGAATAGCAAAACTAATAGTCCCTTTTCTATGTCTATTCAAATTGCACGGAAATACAAAATAAATTACTAAAAAACTATTTTTTTTGGCTTCTGCAAACGCGCTTCGGTGCTTGTGCACCCTTCTGGCAGTAGCCTCTGCTGAAACAACCTTTATTCCCTTGATTTTTTTTGCTTGTTTTCCCGTGCTTCTTTGGTATAATTTGTCTGTTTTTGTCTGTGGTTAGGATTGAAAAACAGGATCATTCAATCCATTCTTTGCCCATGATCCGAACGTAGAGGTGTTTAACCCCACTGTAATTCCTTAGTCCAAAACATACCACTGGAGGTCATATGCACACTCAAAACGTTGCAGAACCATGCTATTTTTCTCAAGTTGTAATCGTTTTAAAACGATAAATAATAGTACATTTCTTATCTCTACTCAAAATAATGAAAATGTAAAATGAATTAGTGATTATTCTTAGGGATCGTATTTTGCAAAAATAGATAACTCTACCAAAACTTCCACGGCCGATTTTATTTTACTTTTAAAACTGAAGACATTTAATATGGCAAATATGTACCATTTAACTTAGACGGATTAAAAAAAAACAAAAAAACACACAATTGCTAAGGAGCCATGTTAAAGAAAAAAGGAAAAAAAAAACATACCGAGTCAGAAACTTGAACTTCACATAGCTTCTCAAAAGTCACTCTGTCGAAAACATGAACTTTACCTATCTGTTCACCTTTTTCTAAAGATGTTCCAGTTAGTACCATTTTATCATCAGGGCTAAATATGCAGTCAGTCCTAAGAACAAAAAGACCGATGTAGCATAAAAATATATCAAACTAAAACATCAGAAAATATGAAATATAAATACATATATCACCCTTAAACGGTGTTATATCACCCTAAGTGCTGGTGACTTATCCATAATTTGAATTACCTCCCATCCATAAGTGACTTCTAAAACATATACCTCATCCTTAAAAGGGGATGGTATGTCACCCTAAACCCTGGTAATTTACCCATAAGTTTAATGATTCCCCTCCAAGTTTCTTCTACTAAATTGTATGCAAGGTTTATTGATCCTAAATTGCCTCTTTCTTGATACTCTGGGAATTAATTCACTCTTTTACTTTTAAAATAAAAACCAAAAGGCATAAAGGATATCACTATAACCAAAAAAAAAATGTGAACTTACCCAGAGAAACCTTCCGAAAAGCAGAAAATTGCTTCGATAATTCTGGGAAAAAAGTGATATTAGTAGTGTGATTTTAGTAGGTTTGCGTTTTTTCAGTTCCTTTTCCTGCCATGACAAATTAAATTTCCAGATTTGTGACTTTGTAGATTAGTGTATTGACGGCCCTTATCGTTCCATGACAAATTAAATATGTAGATTTGCCAATTTGATAATTAGCGTATTGGTGGTTCCTTCTTCAGCTACGAGAAATTAAATATGCAGGTTTATCAATTTTCAGATTAGTGTGTAGATGGTTCTTTCGCTTGCCATGACAAATTAAACATTTAGACCTGCCGATTTGTTAATTAGCGTATTACTGGTTTCTTCTTCTGTTATGACAAATTAAATTTGCAGATTTGTCTATTTGTAGATTAGTATGTAGATGGTTCCTTCGCTTGCCGAGATAAATTCAATATTTAGATTTGCCACAATGTTCATTAGCGTATAAGTGGTTTCTTCTTTTACTATGACAAACTGAATTTGGAGATTCCCTGATTTAAGATTGCTTTTACTATTTTGTGTCCGTTTTAGGATCAGATGCACACATCTTATCCAGCACCCAAAAGACACGGTATGGTTGCTATCTTCCCATCTTTTTGATCTTGTGCCAGCTCTTCGGCAAACTGGATCCAGCATCTCTCCCCCTTCTAACAAACTTTCGAGATCCGCCAATAGGTTTTGAGTAATTTCTCACAGTTGTCTACTAATTTTTCAATTGACCATGTTGTCACCTGCGCCAATCAGACAAAGGAGCAGGTAAAATACGTGCTTGATGATGTATTAATTAGGTCTTCCAGGACATGGCTAAGCCACCACAGCCTAATTTTTTTTAAATTACGGCAATGATTTCAATGTAACGGCTGCAGTGACGCTCGTCAACATTTCAAATTCTGTCTGAATTGGATTTTTCGTCGACAGCAATGATCAAAGACTTCCAAATCATGACGTAATTGCATTGAAGAGGAGAGATCTAACAGCAGCTTTATTATTAAGCCGAAGGCAACTTAATAAGATTAAGGATAAGACTAAGGACCTTTAATCGATCCATTCGTTCAAAGGTGAGAGTATTTTGTCACTTTACGATTTTAAATTTATAATTTTGCAATTTTAATTTGTAAATTCAATTTTCTAGATTAATAATTTTGTCGCTTCCATTCTTAACAGCATAATAAAGGAAAACGAAAACATGAAACAAAAAGAATTTGAATTAATTAGAACCAGAAATGAGACACGACAAAAGTAAGCAACTGATATATTTATGAAACTTTGCAATATAAAAAGTATGCATAGTGACAGTAATAATGTAATACATTCCCAAATATCTTTTCCCCCTTCCAGGGTTTATCTGTGTACAAAACCGACACAGAACACTTTCTAGAAAATAATAAGTCCATACAAATTATTCCTGGTGGACGCGGGGGGGGATAATACAAAGATTTAACTTCAAGAAAACTATCATATTTCTTCTCAATTACACAGTTTTGATCAAGCTATGATTTTCTAGTCTTTCAAAGGGTTGGAAGTGGGAGGGTGTGGGTGCAGAGTTATTAAGTTTCCACCTTAAACCCTAGTTTCTACCAAGCTGATGTACATACTACTAACAACAACTTTTAACACTATTTCAACTCAGTGCCACAATGTGCAATGATTTCTTTTAGCTCTATTTTCGCGACGGACACTACCTGAACACACAGCTTCTTTACACAAAATTAAGTGAGCATGTGTTTTTTAATTTACGGTGAATACACATATACATTACCAAGCCAGAAATTGAAACTTTTGCAGGATATTATTGGACTCGAGAGAATAATTTTAAAAGATGAAAAATACAAAGAATATTTACAGAAAAAAATTAGAAAAGCTGACTTGAAGTCACGTTACGCAAGACACTGGAGGTAGGTTAAAAACAGCCCACAGAGCATATTTTGGTAGTAGGAGCATTTTATAGACTATTGCAGGGAAAGACAGATTCGATGTATAAAACTTAAAAAATAGCCTTTAATATATAACATTTCTCACTATTTACCCTAAAATTTAAAAATGTATCTTCGAAATCTTGCAATCTTTGAGAATGTTGACCTAATTGGGAGACTCATCCAAGCCAAATCACAAGTGACCCTGATCACGTTTGGAGTCAATCACGTGAGTATTTCCAGTGTCATCATGAGAGCTGAATTTCCACGAAGTGATGAAGCTAAGGCTCTTTTTTTTATTTAGATCCTTTTTAATTTTGAGTTCAATTTTTATAGGTTTGTTTTTTTAAAATTACATAACCAAGGTGTTTGCTTAGATTATATTTTCACTGCTATTTTCTGGAAAATTCCTCATTCCAAGGAACTACTTGTTTTTCCAGTGTCAATATTCCAGAACAACAGAAATACCACACCTAATTTGGGCAAAATCGCTGAGCATCTAATTGTTATAAATTTCTTTCTAGAAACAGGGGGAGACAATACCTTCTTATTTGTGTTTCATAGCTATTTTCCATTTTATCGAGGCTAACTGGTCGTTTTTACCCCCCCCCCCCCCTTACTTTGTGAATCGGAGCCACTGTCAAGATAATAAAACAAAAAATTTGTATTTCAATTCAAGTAAAATATCAACATATCTATTTCCGTGTAAAATTAAAAAATTAGCAAGTCACTTTAAATTATGATAATGTCTTAAAAACACATAAATTTGGGGTACTTGAAAGTAGCTTACATAGCAAAACGTGAGAATAAACCAGAAGCAACGTGAACAGGTGTCTTGTATTTTCTCAAGTCCCAAAGTTTTAATGTTTCATCGTTTGAACGAGTGATAAATTCTCGACCATCATAAGAAAAGTCTAAAGAAGTAATCTCACTACCATTTTGGTGAGCATTTCGCATTGTTATGGCTGTATTCACCTAGAATTAAACAATTTCTAATCAAACACAACAGAGATTAAGCCAAAGACTACGAGTAACTTTTAAGAGGGGCAACTGGCACTAGTGTCGACAAAAAAAAAACTATCAGCACCATCTAGCAATTGGCAACGCTTCACATTTTTATAAACTTTGTAATCGTTTTTTGTCAGGAACTGAGATCATATACTTGTTACTACCGTACTAAAAAAATTAAATGATTTATTATCATAGTTATAATCGCCTCTCTTGTTCAGCGCTACGAGAAAAGGTTATAACGAAATACGTTCACATTTTCTGAATGAAAATACTAACATAATAAACTGGATACAAATAAACAGCACAGAGAGCAAAGAGAAAAAAACAACAACAAATGAAAGCCAAAACTGGAGGAACTAAAAAATACTATAAATCTAACAGCACGGAGAATCATCAAAACTAACAAATAGATAAAATCAAAACTTAGCATACATAAAAATTGAAAAGCCAAAAATTCCGATTTCAAACTCTAGCCACCCACCCAGAAAAAAATAATGCTAATCGTGCAATACTTGATCAGTGACTATAAAAATTGTATCAGTTCAGTTCCGTCCAGTATTTTCAAGGGTCTTATAAAATTCCTTTATAAGACTTAAAAGGCCCTATAAAACGTCCTTGGTTTTTATTCTAAACGTCTATGATTTACAAAATTATTTTTACAAAAATAAGGATGAACGCAACACTGCCACTGTAATTCCACTGTCCAAATTTTCTAGAAAGAAAATTGAGCTCTCAAAAATCTCCCCGAAATGAACGTTATGATAATAAAAGGCACGTTTTTTGTGTTAATGTTTGCGTAAGTAGTGACAGGGGCAATACTCTAACCAGACAGATAGGTGGTATACTATAGGAGCTACTAGCCCCTTAAGACGTTATTACGCACACCTAGTTCTTACGCAAAACAATAGTGAACATTTGATGATATAATACACCTGTGTATTAATCTTGCATGACATGTTAGATTTCTTAGATTAGGTCCGCTAGCCAAGCGGGGAAGCTTACATAATAGGGAGTGTACAACTATGCTAAGGATGACACAATATCAGGTGACTTGTAAAAGGTCAGGGCCTGCTAGTCAAGTAGCGAAGCCAAGGTCGTAACTGAAGACGGCGCAAAGGAGGGATGTTACATAAGCACACCTTATGTTACGTAATAGATTATTGATCTATATTAAGCAATATAACATAGGTTGTTGTAGTTCAGGGGGCCTGTGGGGGACCCCTAGTTGTAACTGAACACAGTGCACACGTGGGATCTTACCTGTGTCCATCTGTATGTTACGTGCTAGGATATTGTTGACTTATGTTAAGGATGACGCAATCTCGTGTGACTTTTTAGATGTCAGGTCTCAACAGTCAAGTGGAAAATACCGTTTGTAACTGAGGACGGTTTACACGTGAGTGTTACGCAATAACGGCGTACACCAGCGTCACTTGGCTTACGTAAGACTTGTTTTAGTCCACTTACCTCAGGGATATAAACATTGGACATTTCTTGTTACGATATCTAGACTATGCATTGTTTTCATTCTCAAATGGCTTTATAAGACAAGCTTTATATTTTTATTGTGGATACATGCTTTATGGATAAACAAATTCACAAACAGCATAGAATAATTAAATCACAGAAAAAAGCAGTTAAAACTCAATAAATAGAAAAAGAAAATCTGAAAAAGCTGATAAAGGAGAAAATAATAAACAAATAAACGTTAATTAAAGAAAGGCGGTAACCTAACTTAACCTTAACTTAAAGCTGTTTGAGGTAGAGAGGTAGAGACTTAAGTCGTACATTTCAATCCCCTTCCCCCTGGAAAAACTTCTTAAGCACTTCTACTTAGCTTTAAACTGTTTTATGGAAGTTGTATATTTACGCTAGATTACTGATGTTAGAATTCAGTGCCCCTCCGCAAAAACAAATTCCTTTAATACCTCCCACCTTAACCTTAAGCTGTATTAGAGAAGTTATTTATTCACGATAGTTAATTGGGTGTTAGATTTCAGCACCTCTCTCTCGGAAAACAGAGGGGGCGTTTAATGCCATTTTGTGCCATAAAAGATCAATTTTGCCCAAACCAGATCCAACTAGCAGAAAAATTATATTTCATAGTTTAAAGTCTTAAAACAGGTATTTTTGCATTTTGTAAGAGTTATTTCTCCTTTGATGGGATTGTTTTGGATTATGTATTAACTTTTTTTAATCTTTAAGATGTATTTGAAATGTTGTAAGAATTTTTGTGTTTTGTAGCAAGTATTTTGTGTTCTGCGCCAACAATTTTTCATTCTGTTAGAACTATTTCAGAGTTGTGCGAAGTATTTTGTATTTTGTATGAGTTATTTATGTTTGGTAGGAATTATTTTGGATCATTTATAAACTTTTTGTATTCTATAAGAAGTGTCTGGGATGTTGTTTAAATTTCTTAGCAATTATTTTGTGTTCGGCACAAATTATTCTTCATTCTGTTAAAATTATTTTAGAATTTTGTAAAGTATTTCCGTTTTTTGTAAGACTTATTTCTGTTTCGTAGGAATTATTTTGGATTATGTTTTCATTTTTTGGATTTTTTTTTATTCTTTGAGAAGTAAATGGGATTGTGTTATAATTTCTGTGTTTTGTAGGAAGTATTTTGCGACCTGCACCAACTATTTTTCATTCTGTTAGAACTATGCTAGAATAGTGCAAAGTATTTTTGTCTTTCGTAACAATGATTTTTAGGTTTTGTAGGAATTATTTTGGATCATGTTTGAACTTTTTGAATTGCACTGCAGTATTGTGCAAGACAAAGGTGCACGTAATAATATCTCGAGGGGCTAGTGGATCCAATAGTATGTTCCCAAGGGGCGTCGTCAAATCAATAAACCCCTCACTACTGGATTTCTATATATTAGTCTTCATTTCTAAGGATTGTTTTGGATTTCTATATGTTATGGGAATAAAGAAAAGGCTTACTCATGAAAATATTTTGAATTCTATGTCCTTTTTAAGATTAAAGGGGAATTATTTTAAAATCACTGGAAATAAGGAGAAGAAGTAATGAAATGTTTAGTAAAGTATCTGATAGTATGAACCATGTGGTAATGGGGAACTTTAATTTTTACCTCCTCGATTTAACAGGTTATAATATTGATTTTTTGAACTTCATGATTTCAAATTATTTATTCCCTCTGGTGAGCATTCCTACCCACATCATAGCTCAGACTACAACCCTGATTGACAACATTTTCGTTAGATCGAGAGACCTAAATGTAAGCCGTGCAGATGTGATTTCATACCCCGGCTCAGACCACCTACCATTATTAGCTCTTATAAATTACCCAGCAGTAAGATTACCCAAAAAAAATTAAGACACGCATTTTGAAAAACAAAAATCTGGGAAAGGTTGCTGAGGAGACTAGTGGTACTGATTGGTTACTGATAGTGTTACTGACGTATATTTTGAGAAAAAGTACCCAACGGAAGCACTGAGCCGTCTGTTCTTATGATTATTTACGATACGACGTGCCCTTATTGATAAGATGTACGATAAGACGTGTCGTTATATCAAAAAACAACAACCGCGTAAGCCATGATTACCATTAAAATAACTGAGCAACTAAAGCTATGAAATGTACTTTAAGTAAAGTTCCTGGATGAGCGAAGTGACGAATCATTTAATTCATTCAAAATACAGCAGAATTTCGTAAACAAGCTGCGTCGCAAAGCAATGACAGAGTATTATTACAGGAAGTTTAAACAAAACAAAGGAAATATAAAGGAAACATGGAATGTTATACGTGAACGTATTGGTGGAAATGGAAAGAATGGAAATGAACAAATCCAACTTGATGGTTTTGATTACAAACGGGGGTTCTCAATTTGACGGACAAGCCACGATCTCTAAGAAGTCACGTGAGATTCTGCCATCCTTAACATGGGTTAAACACTTCGTATTACGTAGGCTTTCCCGCTTGACTAGCGGACCTAGAGATCTAACATATCATGCAAGATTAATAAACAAGTGTACTATACCATAAAAGGTGCACTATAGCATTGCGTAAGAGCCGTTTACATAATAACGTCTTGAGGGGTTAGTAGCTCTAATAGTATACCCCCTATCTGTCTGGTCAGAGTATTGCCCCTGTCAGTACTCGCGTATTTTACCCAACTAACAGAGCTTTGATAAAATTACCTCAGTGAAATTCAGCTATGACAATCTTCAGCAATGCATTCACAAACCCCAATCGAGAGTTTAATGTTATGTTAATCAAGCATTCATAAACGCTACTTTTATCGACAAACAAAATCTGTTGATATAAAAAAAAACAAACGTTTTTCCAGAGAAAGTAAAGAAAAACAACAAATATCGAGTACTTATATAGTTAATATCGCTACACCTTGCACATATTAGAACGAATATCCGTTTTCCTAAGGACTGTCTGAGTGCCCTTGTATAAAAATATCACAACATATAAAAATCCAGTTAACTCAAAAGGTCTGGGATAAAATTATAGATTCTAAATTACCAAACTTTCGCCGGGCTCCAGTGGAACCTTACTAGCACTAAGAAACAGTTTTATAACGATTGTTCGTATCTATTTTTGGGAGCAGCTGAGTGTTGGCCTCTTCTAAACGAGTCATTATTATAACAGAATACTTATTCCGCTAAGTTCTCGAATTTTTTTTTTTACATTTAGAGATACCCAAAGTTTAGTTATATCTCAGCCAATTACTCTTTGATTAAATGGTGTTAAAGATTTATGCGTAACCTTTAATTGCATTCTTGATATGGTTTATATTTACTATTGTTTCAGCCGCTGAAAAAACTTAAAAGAAAAATTACATGCTGGCCAATAGTCTGAGTTGCGCATGTAACCATCTCCTGATTCCCTGCCTTAGATCGGGATTATGTGCGCGGTTGGGGTCAAATAATCCGACACTTCCCGTGTTTCTTCCCCAGATTTCTGGGAAAGAATTTCTGGTGCCCATTTAGAGCTGAGTCGACTCTTGGATCGTCACACCGTTGACTCCTATTCCAAATCAAATAACCAATGACACCAGGACTCGAATCCCCATTCTTACAGACGAATGATTAAAATCGCTTCACGGATCTAGATTTCAAGTAAAAGGATTTCACAACTCTGAGAAATGCTACTGGTTACAAAAAATCGGCCGAAAAAAACGTATGTATTACTTTGCCTGTCACTGTTTTATTTAAAAACAGTTTTAAAACAATTTATTTAAAAATAGTTAAAAACATTTTAAAAACATTTTTTAGATTATTTATTAAAGAGGAAAATGAGGGCTTACTGGAAGAAAACTTCCCTTGTTCACTTCCCTTAGGATAAACCCAGTCACAAATTTCTTTAAATACAGGACAAAGACAGGTAAGAAAGAATTTCTTGTTGGGAGGGGTAGGACAGAGTGAAATAATAAAAACCCGTACAGTCGTATGCCATTTATTGGAAAACGTACAGAAAACAATGAATTAAGTGGCTTCAGGGAGATAGGCGCCGGAATTTTCATCAAATGATCATAATCGGATATACACAATAGCAGCACCAGGGTTTAAAACTGGTTCTGCTATTGTTAGCAGCCAGTGCTATTTCATTAGCACTGGTGCTGCTGATGAAAATCCGTATTACCAATTTTTTTTCCTCTTTGTAATGGTATCAAGAATAGAAAATCATTTTCGAACCTTACAGCTTTCCTAAATAATCCGCGGATAAATTCTGCCTCGAGGTTCTCACAATTGTAAGAATCTGATTTACACGTGTTTTTCACAAATAAAACACGTATTTAAGTATTAAGAAAGTCTATTAGGCGAACAAAGATGAGGCAGGGGGGATAAGATCTCTCTCTCAACCTTACTCCCTAGCTTAGCAACACTGTACAGCCAATTACAGACGTAATTAGCTAGACTTTCAATTAAACCTTTTGAATTTCCTTTTTTTGCCATTCCTCCTCGCCTACATTTTCTTTTAGCTAAAATGCGGTTTTACTAAAACAGAAAAAAGAAATCAGAAATTAGTATATCCAGAACAGAGTTTCTCGTTCTGCGAATTAATCTAATTCTCTGTAACAAGTCCAGAATTATTTCTTTCTATCACTATTATGGTAAAACTCATGGCCTTATTTAGAAGATAATTTGTAGACTTACATAATTTTTTCTATGATCCCACATATGGATTGATCCGTCCTGACACCCACAGGCAACTAGGTTTCCATCTCTGCTATAATTACAGATATTGGGAGCAATTCGTAGTCCACTCTGTGATCTAGCCTTAATCACATGCTTTTGTGTCCTGTCTGCAGATTCAATCTCCCAAATACGGCAAGTTCTAAACAGTAACGAACACAACATTAGTTTAACAAATTAGTTTTGCAAAACCGGATTTTGCAGATAGGCAAATGTCTTGTGTTTGTGTTACTTAACCTAAATTTAACTCAATCACAGCCCATTACAACCTATCCAATTTATTTTGTTAGGATGACTTCACCCAATTTCTTAATCAGAATTGTTCTGTAGAGCCGGTTAGCGCTGGTGTTTCAGGGAATTTTGCAAGTTTAACTAGTCGAACACCTTGTCCTTCACTTGCCACTTCTCAAACTTTTATTCCATGTATAACTTCCATCTCTTAAAAGTTTGCCAAATTTCGCAAATGTATTCCTATGACTATTCTATGCATTTTGAGTTCAGAACTGAGAAACTACATCCTACCACATATAAATTACTATCTCTTTTTCTTTCTCTTTCTTTGTCTCTCCCTCTCTCTCTCTTTCTCTTTCTCCCTACTTCCAGGAGAAACACAAGCTGTTCCAAAGTATATCTTGCATCTCTTTAGAATACACAAACAAAGTTAAGCAATCTACAAATTTTCTGATGTTAGAAATCTTTCCATTTCTACGTAACGCGTGTTTGACGCTTGATAGTTAAGAAATTTTTACGTAACGCAAAAATTAAGTAAATAGTTTAATTGTGTTTCTAATGAAATGATTCAATAGACAATTCCTATAATAAGTGTCTGAAGAATTATATATATATATATATATATATATATACTAGCTGTTGGGGTGGCGCTTCGCGCCACCCCAACACCTAGTTGGTGGGGGCGCTTCGCGCCCCCCCAAGCCCCCCCGCGCGCGTAAGTCGTTACGCGCCATATTAGTTACGCGCCATTGTAGTTGTGTCCCTATGTCCCACCTGTGAATATAGATAGATATATATATATATATATATATATATATATATATATATATATATATATATATATACATATGTATATATATATATATATATATATATATATATATATATATATATATATATATATATATATATATATATATATATATATATATATATATATATATATGTTTTTAACTACGTAAAACTTGCGAATATACAACATTCTTTGCTGTCCCATTGTCTGTGCATATAAATAGATTGTCAGGTTTACCGACTCTTGAACATGCAACATATATTGGTCCATGGGAAAACAATCCGTATTCAGATCTATACCTCATGATTCTAATGATTTCCTTGAGCTTTGTTGATGGTGATTGCTAATCGGCCATTCCCTGAGTCGCCATCGTCATTTATATATCCCCCTGTGCACCCCGGCGTCCCCTTTGTAGTTATGTCCCTGTGTCCCGGTCGTCATTTATATTCCCTGTGTCCCGGTCGTCATTTGTGTCCCGGTGTTCCAGTCTGTGATTTCTCTTTGAGTGTCCCGGGCGTCATTTATATTCCTTGTGTCCCGGTATCCCGGTCGTCATTTATATCCCCCTGTGCCCCCCGGCGTCCCCATTGTAGTTGTGTCCCTGTGTCCCGGTCGTCATTTATATTCCCTGTGTCCCGGTCGTCATTTGTATCCCGGTGTCCCGGTCTGTATATACATTCGTTTTTTAGTTTTGTTTTTCTCCTTTATTTTTTTCCTTTTTTCTTTTTTTTCTTTTTTAGTTTATTTAGATTTTTAGATTTTTTAGTTTTTTTATTAGTTTTTAGTTTTTTTGTAGTTTTTACCATTTTTTTAGTTTTTTTAGTTTTTTTTTTTTACTTATGTCCTGGTCGTCATTTATACTCCCTGTGTCCCGGTCGTCATTTGTGTCTCGGTGCTTTGTTGATTGCTAATTTATATTATATTTATATTTATATTTTTTATATTTATTAATATTTTTTTAGTTTTCTTTTTCTCTTATTTTTCAGTTTTTTCCTTTTTTTTAGTTTTTTCTTTTTTAGTTTTTTGTTTTTTTTTGTTTTTTACCTTTTTTTAGTTTTTTTAGTTTTTTTAGTTTTTTAGCTTTTTTAGCTTTTTTATTAGTTTTTAGTTTTTTTTTAGTTTTTGCCTTTTTTTAGTTTTTTCAGTTTTTTTTAGTTTTTAGTTTTTTACCTTTTTTTTAGTTTTTTTTAGTTTTTTAGCTTTTTTAGTTTTTTTTCTTTTTAGTTTTTTTTGTAGTTTTTACCTTTTTTAGTTTTTTTTCTTCTTTTGTATTAGTGTGAAATAATTCAGACGTCATATGCGGACAAACACGACGTCACTCGACAGACAGACAGACAGACATAACCCACAAACAACTTATTTTTATATATATTTATTCATATTTTTTTAGTTTTCTTTTTCTCTTTTATTTTTCAGTTTTTTCCTTTTTTTTAGTTTTTTTCTTTTTTAGTTTTTAGTTTTTTTTAGTTTTTTACCTTTTTTTAGTTTTTTTTTAGTTTTTTTAGTTTTTTAGCTTTTTTAGTTTTTTTATTAGTTTTTATTTTTTTTGTAGTTTTTGCCTTTTTTTATTTTTTTCAGTTTTTTTTAGTTATTAGATTTTTACCTTTTTTTAGTTTTTTTTAGTTTTTTAGCTTTTTTAGTTTTTTTTTTCTTTTTAGTTTTTTTTTGTAGTTTTTACCTTTTTTAGTTTTTTTCTTCTTTTGTATTAGTGTGAAATAATTCAGACGTCATATGCGGACAAACATGACGTCACCTGATCCATCCACAGATCCACACACAGACAACTTATTTTTATATATATAGATATATATATATATATATATATATATATATATATATATATATAATCTGATAAGGTATTTATAATATAAATATAGTATTTAAATAAATATAGTATTAAATAAATATAGTATATAATGTAAATATAGTATAATATAGTATTTATAATATAAGGATAACGTAACGCGTGTTTGACGCTTGATAGTTAAGAATTTTTTACGTAACGCAAAAATTAAGTAAATAGTTTAATTTTGTTTCTAATGAAATGATTTAATAGACAATTCCTATAATAAGTGTCTGAAGAATTTTATATATATATATATATATATATATATATATATATATATATATATATATATATATATATATATATATATATATATATATATATATATATATATATATATATATATATATATATATATATATATATATATATATATATATATATATATATATATATATATATATATATAATGAAAAGAGAAATCACCAATGCAACAGCACAAACAAACAAAAAAAAGAAAGAAAAAAAAGAGAGAGACAGAAGGAGAAAAGGAAGACTGTTTTCCTAAATTAGTGATTAATATAGACAAGCACTTGAATGAGGCCTTAACCCTACTCATCCATACAATCACATAGGTCAAACAGCATAGCCACACACAATCAACCATAAAGAATAATCCATGGACAGGCAGTCATGTCGTCAATAAGTATAAGTCGTCATTTACCAAACAATAGAAAAAATAATATAGACAAATAATTCAGAGGCAACACCCAAAATAAGGGCTCATCAGGAAAATACACTGGCCTATATAGGGTTTCGCCACTCTAAATTCTCTACCCAGCACAGTGTTGTGGCTACCACAGAATATCCATGGCATCCCCGCGTCAGGTATCACCCCCAAAATACATGCCTATGAAAGAAAAAAAAACAGCAAATGTAAAACAACCAAGTAAAACCAAAACAAGCTTATCCTGTTAATATATCCCTCCCTTTAGCAACAATAGGTAAACTAAATATTATAAATTTTACCAAATCACAAATATTAACACATTGCAAAAAACCTGAATAAACTAAACAATTATAGAATTCATCTTTACCATGTGGCTAATTTTTAAGAAAATCCGCTCAATTAGAAACACAATTCAAAATAAATGGCGCTGCGACAACATTTCTCGAACCTCCGAAATTAGTTGAAAATTTCTTTAAGTATTTCTAGATAATTCTTTTGATATTTATTTAAAAGTTCGTTATAATGAAAACTAAATTTTTTAAATTGCCAAGTTAATTTATTTGCAGAAAAACCTCGTGATATCAATTTAGTTAATAAATAGTGAATTGATTAATAAAATAAAATTAAAAGTATTAAATAATTAAATGGGTGTGGGAGGGGGTCTAATTGTCTTCCAACTTTTTTTGTTACTTAAAAAGGCCATTAGAACTTAAATTTTATTTATGAACGTTCTTATTATATGTAAATATACGTAACTTACAAATTAACTTACGTAATGAACTTCAATATTCGTATATTTTTATTTCGTATATGAGAATGGTTTGCCTCCTCGTCAATACCTCACTCTTTACACTGAAGTTTGAATTTTGTTCCAATTCTTTAAGAATGACCCTCGAATCACAAAAGCCGTTTAATTGGAATAAAACGCTCTATTGAAAAAAAAATAAAAATTCTTTAGCGTAAAAAGCAAGGAATTGAGGAGGGGAAGAATCATCTCAAATTCGCAATAATTTCTGTTCATTTTAAGTTTTAATGTTACTTCTTACTTTAAGTTGAAAAACTTGTTTTTTAATATAATCCTCCTTGGCTTTCTAAATAACGGTGGAAAATTCAGCCCCCCCGTCATGGAAATTCTCTTCCCCAATGATAAATTTCTCCATGGAAAGAGTCTCTATCGTCACAATTTCCCCCCAGACCCCGTCCCCCACCACCAGGAAAAATCCTCCCTGAAAACGTCAGTATACATCCCAATGACCAATGCTATATGTAAACAATGGGTAAAGTTCATAACTTGCAGCCCTTCCCCCGGGGACTGCAGAGGATTAAGTCGTACTCAAAGACATGGTTATTAAATTTTTCGACTATCTCAAAATGGCTATCTCAAAATTTTGATCTGGTAAGTTTGGGAAAAAATGAGCGTGGGAGGGGGCCTAATTGCCCTCGAATTTTCGGTCACTTTAAAGGGCACTAACACTTTCAGTTTCACTTAAAATAAGCCCTCTTGTGACATTCTAGGACCTAAATAATTTCTTAGACCACACTGCTTTTCCATTTACGAAACAAATAATTGAAGAAAAACGGGTTTAATTTTTTTATAATAAAGCAGTGACAACAAAATAAAATAAAAACTACACTTTAACTAACAAAAAATAAAAATACTCCGAATATTTCGGCCCCACCTCCGGGAGCCTTTCTCAACGGGAAAAAAAAACAAAAAAGGAGAAAATTACAACAATTTAAGACTATTTTTAAGACATTATAAAATTACCACGACAACTAAACCAAACTAAAAATATAAACAATCAAATATAAAAGAAACAAGAACTCACATTTTAAAACAAACACTCCCGCACTTGACTGTAACTTTAGAAAAAAACTGCAATAATTGTTTCATTTGGCACTTTCCTCTGCCACAATCGCTGTATAAATGGGGATCTATCAAAAATGAAAAATATAAATACTTGTAACAATACGAAAAAGAGGTCACCCAACCCCCAAATCCAATCAAAATCTTACAGGTTAATGAAACACAATTATGAATTATAAATTGAATGGATTTTTTCATTTGCTATTTTAGCTGCCGTCCGTTGACTTCTTACAGCATTGACCATGCTTTGACCTCCGTTCGCAAGGTTATTACTTGTTTCAGGACAATTATGCAAATCAATACTCATTGAAGTTTTTGACTGGTCTTTAATTAAACTATTATAAATTGAATTTATTTTAAATTCTCCCTCATCTCTATTTATACTAATACCCCCATAGATAATCTTTTTTATTTCTATAATTTCTCTGAAACTTTGTAAAAGTCCTACAGACTTATCAATAATTTTTGTCTGATCAAATAAAATACTATGATGAGGAAAATTATACACGTGACCAGCTATAGCGGATTCAAAAGTATCAGGTTTTTTATTTTGTCTTAGCGAGCAATCTATCGCATATTTGTGTTGTTGTAGCCTATTTTTTAAATTCTGCTGTGTTCTACCTACATAAAATTTACCACAAGAGCATGGAATTTTGTATACCCCCCTGTTGTATATTTCTTGGAACTTTATCTTTTCCGTTATTTAGCCATGAGCTTATATTTTGTCCTGATTTAAAAGCTGTTTTTATATTATGTTTTTTTAATTCTTTCCTTAATTTCTGTGACAACCTTGGGATATAAGGCAAAGTTATGTAATTTGGTTTTTGATTTGATTCATTTTCTTTTAATTTTACAGGTTCCAGTAACTTTTTTTTCCTTTTTTCAATTATTTGAGAAACCATATTTTCGGGATATCCATTTCCTACTAGAATATCCTTAATAAAAATTAATTCACTACTAATGTATTCTGGTGAAGCTAAATTTAACACTCTATCCACTAAAGAAATAACTACCCCCCTTTTTACTTGGATCGGGTGATTTGATGTGAAAGACAAATAGCGGTTGTTATTAGTTGGTTTGCGGTAAATTGAAAACACTAGTTTATTATTCTTTCTATGGATCCAAATATCCAGAAACGGTAATTTTTTCTCTGTTTCATTTTCAATTGTAAAAACTAATTCCCCTCCCAAATTATTTAAATGTTCCAGAAAACCTTCAATTTGTGCTTCCCCATAATTCCAAATAACTAATACATCATCCATATATCTGCCCCAAAATTTTGGTTTTAAAACATATGTATCAATAGCTAAATTTTCTATATACTCCACATAAATATTAGCTAACAGTTGAAATAATTAGTATACCTGCTAGTTATTTTAATTAGATTTAATATAGTTTCTATCTCAATCCCTGCAGACAATTCTTCCATTTCACTTTTATGCACATCAAGTTTTTTTGATAAAACAAAAACAGATTTATCGAAAGGTATATATGTATACATTGACTTTATATCAAAACTAAAAAGTCTAGAATCACTTGATATTTCAATATTTTTAAGTTTGTTTTTTAAAAATACCGAGTTTTTTATATAAGACTTTTGGAGATATAGTAAAGGTTTAAGCGTCTTTGCTACCCATTTTTCAATTTTTTCTGTTGGTGGGTTCCTTGTTGACACTATAGGTCTTAGTGGAATTCTGTTTTATGTATTTTTGGCAAACCATATATTCTTGGGCAAACCGATCCTCTTGGAAAGAACTTATAGTACATCTGTGGTGTGATATTTTGATTATTTTTAAGGTCTTCTAAGTCCTTTGTTAATTTTGCAACATAAGATTCGGTTGGGTCTGAGTTAAGTTCTTTATATGTTGAAATATCCTTTAGAATTGTTTCTATTTTATTATCATAATCGTCTTTTTCTAGGATTACTATCGTATTACTTTTATCTGCTTTCGTTATTATTAGAGAATCATCTTTTTTTAATTCTTTCAAAATTTTTGTATCTTTGTTTTTAAGGTTTTCTTGAAAATTGCCAAAATCTTTTAAAATATTTACGACTCCCAGTCTTAAATCATCCACATTTTTAACATCTTTTGAAAACATATGAATCCCTGTCTCAATCTTTGAAATTATTTCTTCTACCGGTACTTTTTTAGGAGATAGTCCAAATTTTATACCTTTTTCAAGGATTTTCTTTTGTTCTTTGGTTAACTCCTTTTTGCCTAGATTAATCACACCTGGTCCTGGGAAATGTTTAGATTTATACGTTGAAATATATTGTTTTTCATATTCCCTTTTTAATTGCAAAAATTTTTGGTTTAATCTTTCCCTTGATAACCTTAAAACGTGTTCAAAAGAATTTTTGAAAATTGATATAATTTGTTGGAAATCATACGTATTAAGAAACCCACAAAGTATATTTTTTAAGAAATCTATTTCTTTTACAATCTGTGATCTTTGAAAACGTTTATCCTTCAATACATGGTTTAAATTTAGTAAATTTACCTTTCTCGTGTGACTAGTCTCATTAAATGTATTTAAATGATACTTAAAACGAAATGATTTTGGAATGATTTTGTTTATTTTGCACTTTTCTAAAAACTTTTGTTGTGTAATTATATTGGCATGCTTTTTTTGCTAAATTCAAAATACTAAAACTGAATTGGTCTTTTGCCACCCGTAGGCTTGACGTAAATAATTTCTTAGACCACACTGCTTTTTCATTTACGAAACAAATAATTGAAGAAAAAACGGGTTTAATTTTTTTACAATAAAGCAGTGACAACAAAATAAAATAAAACCTATACTTTAACTAACAAAAAATAAAAATACTCCGAATATTTCGGCCCCACCTCCGGGAGCCTTTCTCAACGGGAAAAAAAAACAAAAAAGGAGAAAATTACAACAATTTAAGACTATTTTTAAGACATTATAAAAATACCACGACAACTAAACCAAACTAAAAATATAAACAATCAAATATAAAAGAAACAAGAACTCACATTTTGAAACAAACACTCCCGCACTTGACTGTAACTTTAGAAAAAAACTGCAATAATTGTTTCTATTGGCACTTTCCTCTGCCACAATCGCTGTATAAATGGGGATCTATCAAAAATGAAAAATATAAATACTTGTAACAATACGAAAAAGAGGTCACCCAACCCCCAAATCCAATTTGGGACAAAATAAAAAACCTGATACTTTTGAATCCGCTATAGCTGGTCACGTGTATAATTTTCCTCATCATAGTATTTTATTTGATCAGACAAAAATTATTGATAAGTCTGTAGGACTTTTACAAAGTTTCAGAGAAATTATAGAAATAAAAAAGATTATCTATGGGGGTATTAGTATAAATAGAGATGAGGGGGAATTTAAAATAAATTCAATTTATAATAGTTTAATTAAAGACCAGTCAAAAACTTCAATGAGTATTGATTTGCATAATTGTCCTGAAACAAGTAATAACCTTGCGAACGGAGGTCAAAGCATGGTCAATGCTGTAAGAAGTCAACGGACGGCAGCTAAAATAGCAAATGAAAAAATCCATTCAATTTATAATTCATAATTGTGTTTCATTAACCTGTAAGATTTTGATTGGATTTGGGGGTTGGGTGACCTCTTTTTCGTATTGTTACAAGTATTTATATTTTTCATTTTTGATAGATCCCCATTTATACAGCGATTGTGGCAGAGGAAAGTGCCAATAGAAACAATTATTGCAGTTTTTTTCTAAAGTTACAGTCAAGTGCGGGAGTGTTTGTTTCAAAATGTGAGTTCTTGTTTCTTTTATATTTGATTGTTTATATTTTTAGTTTGGTTTAGTTGTCGTGGTATTTTTATAATGTCTTAAAAATAGTCTTAAATTGTTGTAATTTTCTCCTTTTTTGTTTTTTTTTTTTCCGTTGAGAAAGACTCCCGGAGGTGGGGCCGAAATATTCGGAGTATTTTTATTTTTTGTTAGTTAAAGTGTAGTTTTTATTTTATTTTGTTGTCACTGCTTTATTATAAAAAAATTAAACCCGTTTTTTCTTCAATTATTTGTTTCGTAAATGGAAAAGCAGTGTGGTCTAAGAAATTATTTACGTCAAGCCTACGGGTGGCAAAAGACCAATTCAGTTTTAGTATTTTTGAATTTAGCAAAAAAACATGCCAATATAATTACACAACAAAAGTTTTTAGAAAAGTGCAAAATAAACAAAATCATTCCAAAATCATTTCGTTTTAAGTATCATTTAGATACATTTAATGAGACTAGTCACACGAGAAAGGTAAATTTACTAAATTTAAACCTTGTATTGAAGGATAAACGTTTTCAAAGATCACAGATTGTAAAAGAAATAGATTTCTTAAAAAATATACTTTGTGGGTTTCTTAATACGTATGATTTCCAACAAATTATATCAATTTTCAAAAATTCTTTTGAACACGTTTTAAGGTTATCAAGGGAAAGATTAAACCAAAAAATTTTGCAATTAAAAAGGGAATATGAAAAACAAAATATTTCAACGTATAAATCTAAACATTTCCCAGGACCAGGTGTGATTAATCTAAGCAAAAAGGAGTTAACCAAAGAACAAAAGAAGATCCTTGAAAAAGGTATAAAATTTGGACTATCTCCTAAAAAAGTACCGGTAGAAGAAATAATTTCAAAGATTGAGACAGGGATTCATATGTTTTCAAAAGATGTTAAAAATGTGGATGATTTAAGACTGGGAGTCGTAAATATTTTAAAAGATTTTGGCAATTTTCAAGAAAACCTTAAAAACAAAGATACAAAAATTTTGAAAGAATTAAAAAAAGATGATTCTCTAATAATAACGAAAACAGATAAAAGTAATACGATAGTAATCCTGGAAAAAGATGATTATGATAATAAAATAGAAACAATTCTAAAGGATATTTCAACATATTAAGAACTTAACTCAGACCCAACCGAATCTTATGTTGCAAAATTAAGAAAGGACTTAGAAGACCTTAAAAATAATCAAAATATCACACCACAGATGTACTATAAGTTCTTTCCAAGGGGATCGGTTTGCCCAAGAATATATGGTTTGCCAAAAATACATAAAACAGACATTCCTCTAAGACCTATAGTGTCAACAAGGAACTCACCAACAGAAAAAATTGAAAAATGGGTAGCAAAGACGCTTAAACCTTTATTATATCTCCAAAAGTCTTATATAAAAAACTCAGTATTTTTAAAAAATAAACTTAAAAATATTGAAATATCAAGTGATTCTAGACTTTTTAGTTTTGATATAAAGTCAATGTATACATATATACCTTTCGATAAATCTGTTTTTGTTTTATCAAAAAAACTTGATGTGCATAAAAGTGAAATGGAAGAATTGTCTGCAGGGATTGAGATAGAAACTATATTAAATCTAATTAAAATAACTAGCAGGTATACTAATTATTTCAAATTTAGAGACAATTTTTACCATCAAGTTAGAGGATTAGCAATGGGAGGACCCTAAGTCCACTGTTAGCTAATATTTATGTGGAGTATATAGAAAATTTAGCTATTGATATATATTTTTTTAAACCAAAATTTTGGGGCAGATATATGGATGATGTATTAGTTATTTGGAATTATGGGGAAGCACAAATTGAAGGTTTTCTGGAACATTTAAATAATTTGGGAGGGGAATTAGTTTTTACAATTGAAAATAAAACAGAGAAAAAATTACCGTTTCTGGATATTTGGATCCATAGAAAGAATAATAAACTAGTATTTTCAATTTACCGTAAACCAACTAATAACAACCGCTATTTGTCTTTCACATCAAATCACCCGATCCAAGTAAAAAGGGGGGTAGTTATTTCTTTAGTGGATAGAGTGTTAAATTTAGCTTCACCAGAATACATTAGTAGTGAATTAATTTTTATTAAGGATATTCTAGTAGGAAATGGATATCCCGAAAATATGATTTCTCAAATAATTGAAAAAAGGAAAAAAAAGTTACTGGAACCTGTAAAATTAGAAGAAAATGAATCAAATCAAAAACCAAATTACATAACTTTGCCTTATATCCCAAGGTTGTCACAGAAATTAAGGAAAGAATTAAAAAAACATAATATAAAAACAGCTTTTAAATCAGGACAAAATATAAGCTCATGGCTAAATAACGGAAAAGATAAAGTTCCAAGAAATATACAACAGGGGGTATACAAAATTCCATGCTCTTGTGGTAAATTTTATGTAGGTAGAACACAGCAGAATTTAAAAAATAGGCTACAACAACACAAATATGCGATAGATTGCTCGCTAAGACAAAATAAAAAACCTGATACTTTTGAATCCGCTATAGCTGGTCACGTGTATAATTTTCCTCATCATAGTATTTTATTTGATCAGACAAAAATTATTGATAAGTCTGTAGGACTTTTACAAAGTTTCAGAGAAATTATAGAAATAAAAAAGATTATCTATGGGGGTATTAGTATAAATAGAGATGAGGGGGAATTTAAAATAAATTCAATTTATAATAGTTTAATTAAAGACCAGTCAAAAACTTCAATGAGTATTGATTTGCATAATTGTCCTGAAACAAGTAATAACCTTGCGAACGGAGGTCAAAGCATGGTCAATGCTGTAAGAAGTCAACGGACGGCAGCTAAAATAGCAAATGAAAAAATCCATTCAATTTATAATTCATAATTGTGTTTCATTAACCTGTAAGATTTTGATTGGATTTGGGGGTTGGGTGACCTCTTTTTCGTATTGTTACAAGTATTTATATTTTTCATTTTTGATAGATCCCCATTTATACAGCGATTGTGGCAGAGGAAAGTGCCAATAGAAACAATTATTGCAGTTTTTTTCTAAAGTTACAGTCAAGTGCGGGAGTGTTTGTTTTAAAATGTGAGTTCTTGTTTCTTTTATATTTGATTGTTTATATTTTTAGTTTGGTTTAGTTGTCGAGGTATTTTTATAATGTCTTAAAAATAGTCTTAAATTGTTGTAATTTTCTCCTTTTTTTTTTCGTTGAGAAAGGCTCCCGGAGGTGGGGCCGAAATATTCGGAGTATTTTTATTTTTTGTTAGTTAAAGTGTAGTTTTTATTTTATTTTGTTGTCACTGTTTTATTATAAAAAAATTAAACCCGTTTTTTCTTCAATTATTTGTTTCATTCTAGGACCGCTGAGTTGACACAAACATCTCTGAGAAAAAAAAAATAAACACACATCCGTGATCTTTCTTCTGGCAAAAAGAAATACAAAATTCCATATTTTTGCAGATAGGGGCTTGAAACTTCTACAGTTGGGTTCTGTGATGCACTGAATCTGATGGTTTAATCTTTATTAAGATTCTATGACTTTTAGGGATTGTCTCCCCCTTTTTCAAAAATAAGGAAAATTTTCTCAGGCTCGCGACTAAACTTGACGAAAATTATATATTTAAAATCAGAACAAAATTACAATTCTTTTGATGCATATATTGTTATCAAAATTCCGTTTTTTAGAGTTTTGGTTACTATTGAGCCGGGTCTCTCCTTACTACAGTTCGTTACCGTGAACTGTTTAATAAAGATAAAAGACATTACTCTTGCATGAAGCCTTATCAGCCAGACTAATTAAGGCCCACTTTGGACACAAGCATGGTGAGATGACCATCATCGTATTCCAGACGCTAACCAACGATTCTGACGATACAACCAAGGAAGAGTCCTACTCAGCTCTAACTAGATGTCTTACGACAAAGTGTCCACACGATATAACTCTTCTTCTCGGTGACTTCAATGTCTCAGTGCGTAATGATATGGGTGTTTGAAATGGCACAATTGTTCCTGTATCACCCTACCCACTTAATGATAATGGCCTTCGCCTGCTTGAACTATGCTGTTCCCACGACCTTGTTATCGCAAATACCTACTTTCATCGCAAAACGATCCACCAGTACACGTGGTATGGTAATGACGGTTGCACAAAGAAGATGATCAACCACGTCATTATTTCTAACCGCTGGAGATCATCGTTGAAAACCCGTAGGACTTACAGATCAGCAGAGCTCAGGAATGCAGATCACAGGCTTGTGTGCTGAAGTTCATCTTCACCTCCAAGCAAAACAACCGAAAAGAAAGCCAATCACGGCAGATATTGGGAAATTTATGAAGCCAGATACTCACCCAAAGTATAGAGTATCGAGGTATCAAAACACTTCGAGCTCCTTAGCACAATTAGTACCAGCAAAGGTGTCAGAAAGTATTTTAAATCGCAGACAAGCAAAGCAGTACAACTGGTGCTTGGTGGGAGACGTTTTCCAAAGCAATCGTGGTTAACTAACGAAGCGCTGCAGGTCATAGAGCAAAGACGAAGGGCGAGACTCATTGGGTACATTGCCACTTACCGAAGGCTTAATAGGGCGCGGAACAGACTCATTCACTGGAGCCAAACTCAGTTCGTTGCCAGGAAAGCTGATGAAGTGAAACTAGCTACAAAAAAGAAAGACATGGGTAGCCTGTACAAACATCTCCGAGATCCAAAAGATTACAAAACTCCCACTTTGGGAAGTGTCCTGTTCAGGGATGGGACACTTCATTGTGACGAAGGTTCCCGTCTTGATCAGTGGAAGGACAACTTCTGCTCGCTCCTAGATAATGCCATCCCGTCTGTCCGTCCAAATGTTAGTCTCACCTAGTCTAGCAGTCAAAGAAACGTAGCAGCTGTTCCCCCAGATGAGCCCTTCAGCGCCTTAAAATCAAAAATGTAGTTGAAAGACTAATACAATTATAAAGCTACTGGTATCTGTGACTTGAATTTCGAACTGTTGAAATATGCAGGCCCTACAATTCTTCTGTTCCTCCCCACTCTGTTCTCAATAATCTGGCATACTCAGATAACCCCCGAAAACTTTTCTCATTGGTTTTGTTGGATCGCTGTCGGAATGCTATTCGTAGGATTTGGCAACCGGAGCAAGCTCTTTTTATGTCGGGCCGTTCAAGCATAGAATAGATTTCAATGTTCGACAGATAATAGAGAAGGATACGGGGTTCTGACGTAAATCTCTTCTTGCCATCGTCAACTTCCGTGCTATGTTCGATTCAGTAAACCAATAACCTCTTTTTCGGTTTCTAGAATCAACTAGCCTCTCTTAGAAATAATGCACGCTCTTCAAAGCTCTACACCATGGTACAGAAAGCTGAGTTCAAGTCAAGACCCGGCGCAGCCCGTTTTTCCCGAATCGCAACAGGAGTGTGTCAAAGATGTGCAATGGCCCCAGAGCTCTTCAATGCCATCACAGGCTACATTATAAAAAAAGGCAACTTCACGTCTCAGTTTTGGGCTCAAGTTTGGGAATCGTATCATGTTAGATGTTGACTTTGCGATGACCTTGCCATCCTAGCAGACTCCATAGATCAGTTGCTGTAAGCGATTCTGATCTTACGAGAAGAGGCCGCAAGCGTAGGACTGCAGATAAACTGGGATAAAACAAAAATTATGGCTATAGATCTGTCTTCTCTTACTGTTTAATTTTCAATTTGCCTAAACAGAGCAGCTAGCACTAAAGTTGGCCAAACGTTCACCTACCCGAGCTCTACAATTTCCTCACATGGATCGCTTCTCCCCGAGTTGCAAGAAAGGATATCCAAAGCTTCTTGAGCCATGGATAGGTTGAACCGCCATCTTTGGCGACAATTAAACATCAGTCGTTCAACAAAACTGCGGATTTTTAACGCTCTCATCGGTTCTGTATTGCTTTACGGCACCGAAACATGGCATGTACCTACCGCAACACTAAAGGCCATCAATATATTCCACACGAAGAGCCTGGGACGTATCGAAGGTCTAAGGTAGTTTGATTTCATGAGTAATGAGAAGCTACAGCAGCTCACTAAGCAGTCTCAGTTTTCTACCCAAGCAGATGAGCGTACCTTACGATGGTTCCTTAGATGAGCGTACCTTACACCTACTGCGAATGCCCTTGCACTTATCCGTAAAGATGATCTTTGACTTAGACTTTACGGAAACCGTTCGAAAGCGGTCCCGCGGCCGACTGAATAAGCGATACTCTGACAGTCTGTTTGAGTTTCTGACGATGGCAAACATCAGACCGAGCGAAGCACAAACGCTCACACTAGACCGAAGCGGATGGATGAGTTAGACGTTATTCCCTACGCCGAACGGCGCCCAGCAGGAAACCTAAGTCAGTAAGTAAGTAACATGCTACCAGCAGCATTGGCGAGAAGTTGGCCCTCGTCAACAATTATTAGTTTTAGGCTTGCATTGTCTTTGAGCACTATCATCACTGGAAATTTTACTCTGGTATATCAACCCTTATGACATTTAGACTTATTTGGTACTCCAAAGAAATTTAGTCTTTCACTGGCACAACAACGCTCGCGTACATTTTCAACGATGTCACCGTTAATGTTTGTTTCGCAATTCAAATATTTGTCCTTGTCAGCGCCCAATGCTACGACAACTCTATCATGTAAACACACCTTATTGAAATATTTCATCTCTACTTTTTAAAATAAGATGCATGTATTTATCCTTCCACAACACAATTCATATTGATCGAAAATATACAATGAACCAATTAAAGTCGATGACACAGAGTGCCACGGGGAACAGCTGTCCAAAACAAAATCTAAAACCATGTTTACCAAAGATTGCATGTCAATTAAGACATGAAAAAAGGTAGAAATTTCTATGTTCAAAAATAGTTAGAGGGGAGGGCAAAAAAGCTGGGGGCATTAGGGCTCTTGGAGGGGGACACGGAGACCCGAGTTCAAGCGCAAGCTCAATAATGGAAAACCTATGTGTTCAGGCCCACTACATTTCAAAAAGGATACCTGGCTGGCAGTAGTAATAAAAATTATTGGAATCAGAATAAGTGTCATTGACTTGTGAAAGAACCAGTGTGCCCGGTACTGTTAGAGTATGAAAAAGAATATACAATCATCTCAAATCACTGTGGCATGCATATTCTCAGAATGATACCGAAATGATTTACCATCAAAAGAACCAATGTGCCTGGTACCATTAGAGTACAAAAAAGATTATGTCTACCTAGCAATCATCTCAAATCACTGTGTTATTCGTATGTTTGGAATGATTCCAAAAACGTCACCCGGAGTCAATCCACTGATAGCATATGCCAAATATCTAACTTCAATGGAGAAATCAATTACGCAATTAACTTGCTACAATATAGTGACGCTTAACCGCGGTTGTCTAGCGCCTAAAACAAATGAATTGATTACCTAGAATGTATTTCTAGGGACATAATAGCATCAATGACTTGTTGGCTCGGTTGACTAAAGCACTGTTCTTTTGACATAGGGTATCTCGGGTCTCATGTTCAATTCCTACAGAAGTTGAAATTTCATAAATTCATTAAAAAATAGCTTAGAAGCTATAAAAAATGTGTTTTTGGAAAAGAAACCATGTCCCCATCTATAACTGTAGTTAACAGTAGCACCATTTATGATTTTGATTATATAGATGGCAGCACTGAGGGAATTACTATTCTGTGTGGTCTTATAAAAACAAGGTCCGATACCGAGGATCGAAGGGCTAGGGCTGCCATATGATTGGTTTACCTCATGCTACTGTTTTTATACAGAAGAAATCGTTTATGGAAAAACAGTTGGAAAATTTTTAAATAGAAGACGAACACAACATTAGCTATATATAATACAGCCAACTAGAAAGATAAATCAACATATATGAACTTAACTATTTTGAAGTTCCTATCCAATTTAATAAATGATTCACTGAGCGTATTATTGGATGAAGGGTATATTAGTAATAAAAAAAAATCGAGGTGGTTACAACAACTACCACTGAAACGCTTAACAATATTATGTTTTTCAACTCAATCATGGTAATAAATACAATGTTAAAAACACTGAAAGCCCCTGAACCTGTTGTTAATTAAATTTGATCAATACTGCAAATCGTAATGTATTTTTTTTTGTGTGTGTGTGTGTGTGTAAACCAAGCTAACTGTGCTAACTGATAGAAGTTTCAAAAAAGAAATATCAATCCATATTAGGATATACCCACAAAAAAACACATGCTAAGAATAACTAAGAAATACCCACCCGTCTAAAGAGCAAGTAAGAAACTCCGATTTATTCCTTGGATGCCATGCACCTGCACTTAAGCCCGATACATGCCCTGTTGTCTTTCTCATATCTGTTAGGTATGGGTCACCTTTCTTGCATTCAACTACCTCTATACCATCCCGATCATAAATTTTGGCCTGAAAAAAGTGGGGTCAAATATCTTTATCGAACTTAAAATAGTAACTAATACTGGTAATTATAATAGTAACTTAATAGTAACTATATAACTCTAACAGTAACTATATAATAGTAGTTAGCTAATAACTTAATAGTAACTATAATAATAGTTATTATAATAGTAACTTATAATAGTAACTTAATAGTAACTATATAACTCTAACAGTAACTATATAATAGTAGTTAGCTAATAACTTAATAGTAACTATATAATAGTAGTTAGCTAATAACTTAATAGTAACTATAATAATAGTTATTATAATACTAACTTATAATAGTAGCTTAATAGTAACTATATAGTAGTAGTTAGCTAATAACTTAATAGTAACTATAATAATAGTTATTATAATAGTAATTATAATAGTAACTATAATAATAGTTATTATAATAGTACCTTATAATAGTAACTGCGAGGAAGATCTAATAATAAAAGTAGGGACCGATTCAGATCTCTGCAAGATTTATGGAAGCAATTAAAGAACAACGAACTAAAGAACAAAGAACTGGAAGGAATTAAAAGATCAAAATAAACTATAAAAAGAACTACATGCGGATAAATAAGATTTGAAGTAGGCAAGAGTCTAGATGAAGAGCATTTCAAAGCATTCCAGAGCCTCAAGCTTACACAGTTTTAACCCAATAGTATCAAACTATGTTAAGAGATTTGGGATTTAAATTCTTTTCGCTGTATATTGCAATTGTGAAACTCCAACTTATGAATAAACATGTTAGAGCTTTGATTCCCAACGTGGGGTGTAGGTTCCACCAGAGGGGTATGGCAATATTTTGGTGGGTCATAAACAGGACGTGCACCCTTTGAATGACTATGCTTTTAGCTGACTATAATTCACAAAAAAAAAACATTTTTTAAGTGAATCACTTCACGTTCAGATGCATTTGAAGAGAAAGGAAGCTACCTGAAAGTTTTATAGACAATATTTTACATTAGTATAAAATAAGCCTACAGGACAACCCGAAAAAAATAGTATGGATTTCCAAGCTTACTTCAGCTAAATACACATAAAATCTTGAATAACAAAATTGAAATATTACGAGGATTTTAGAAATACCAAAGTGAGGCTTGGTCCAAAATCGGTTGGGAATCGCAGGATTAGGGGAACGACTTAATGAGTTGTTTAAAAGACTATTTAATAACATTATATACTAATATTAAAAGAAAAATTCACTGACAGCGATATCTCTCTGTTACGTCATATTCAAACAACAATATCTGGAGAATAATTATTTAAGACTGAAATTGACGAAAGATAAAAAGTACCTTTAATGACATCATTTTAACAATGTTTTACCTACTTTTGGGAGATTTGCACCCCGAATGGAGGTGAGATTAACTTGAGCGAATAAACGAAAAACTTTTACTTTTAAAAGTAAAAGGTTAAAAGTAAAAGTTTATTCAAATACTTTTAAAAGTAAAATTTCACTTTTTTTGTTGAAACATATACTTTTTTTTACCTATCTACAAGACATACAAGTATGGGGGGTGTCTTCGCTAAAAACCACATCCAAAAAATAATCCAGTTCTCTAATCTAGTACTTCTTAAGACTAAGTTTCCTATAATATGGCAGGCTTACTACCCAATAAAAAGCTGCTCAGTTATATGCCTAGTTCCCTCCATAGTTTTCCCACAACATCACTCCCTAAAACAATATCCACAGAAAAGCCGATATATTCTTTTTACTTATAATAAGACAATTCTTTCTTAATTAAATTCAGAAAATTTAATTTTCTAAAACAATCACTCCCTAAAACAATATCCACAGAAAAGCCGATATATTCTTTTTACTTATAATAAGACAATTCTTTCTTAATTAAATTCAGAAAATTTCTATTTATTGGATTGTCAAAGTTGCTTCCAGCATAACTGCTGGAAAATTTTACAGGGAATGTTTAAATATTCTCAAGATATGCTACTAAGAAAAAAATACTAATACGCAACTTTTACTTAGTTAATAACTAAAAGATATAACGACCGAAAAGTCATAAATAACCCTTATCCCCGTAGATGATGAGAGGGGGAGTACGAAAAATCAAAGGATCACATCACAGCACTATCTACAGTCATGACAGATTATTACCAAGGCACTATTCTTTATAAATAGAACTCGACAAGGCGTAATAACAGCATTATACTGAAAATTACAACTGAACAATACTACAACATGTAAATCCTTTTTTTTTCTAGTCAACAAAACAAAAGGTATGTAAATCAAGCAACAGGCTGTTGTAATGATTTTATCACAGCCAAAGAAATTCTGGAAAAAAAAGTAAAAACTTGTCCATTATAATACATTACAAGTAGAAACGACTGTTAAAAGAAAAGAACCCGATTCAGCACCTTTGCTCCTCTTTCTAAGTAGAATTAGGTACACTAAATGGTATAATAATTCTAAAAAATTCTAGTCAATAAATCAAAAAACAAGAGAAAATATTCCAAAAAATAGGTTGCTATAATGATTTTATCACAGGCAAAGAAATTCTGGAAAAAAGGTTAAAAACTTGCCCATTATAATACATTATAAGTGGAAACAACTATATTAAAAGAAAAGAACCCTAAGAAGAAAAGAACAGAAACATTTATCAATCCTTTGCTCCTCTTTCTAAGTAGAATTAGGTATACTAAATGGTAAATTAATTCTACAAAATTCTGGTGAGTAAATCAACAAACAAGGGAAAATATTCCAAAAAAGAGGTTGCTATAATGATTTTATCACAGGCAAAGAAATTCTGGAAAAAAGGTTAAAAACTTACCCATTATAATACATTATAAGTGGAAACAACTATATTAAAAGAAAAGAACCCTAAGAAGAAAAGAACAGAAACATTTATCAATCCTTTGCTCCTCTTTCTAAGTAGAATTAGGTATACTAAATGGTAAATTAATTCTACAAAATTCTGGTGAATAAATCAAAAAACAAGGGAAAATATTCCAAAAAAGAGGTTGCTATAATGATTTTATCACAGGCAAAGAAATTCTGGAAAAAAGGTTAAAAACTTACCCATTATAATACATTATAAGTGGAAACAACTATATTAAAAGAAAAGAACCCTAAGAAGAAAAGAACAGAAACATTTATCAATCCTTTGCTCCTCTTTCTAAGTAGAATTAGGTATACTAAATGGTAAATTAATTCTACAAAATTCTGGTGAATAAATCAAAAAACAAGGGAAAATATTCCAAAAAAGAGGTTGCTATAATGATTTTATCACAGGCAAAGAAATTCTGGAAAAAAGTTTAAAAACTTACCCATTATAATACATTATAAGTGGAAACAACTATATTAAAAGAAAAGAACCCTAAGAAGAAAAGAACAGAAACATTTATCAATCCTTTGCTCCTCTTTCTAAGTAGAATTAGGTATACTAAATGGTAAATTAATTCTACAAAATTCTGGTGAATAAATCAAAAAACAAGGGAAAATATTCCAAAAAAGAGGTTGCTATAATGATTTTATCACAGGCAAAGAAATTCTGGAAAAAAGGTTAAAAACTTGCCCATTATAATACATTATAAGTGGAAACAACTATATTAAAAGAAAAGAACCCTAAGAAGAAAAGAACAGAAACATTTATCAATCCTTTGCTCCTCTTTCTAAGTAGAATTAGGTATACTAAATGGTAAATTAATTTTACAAAATTCTGGTGAGTAAATCAACAAACAAGGGAAAATATTCCAAAAAAGAGGTTGCTATAATGATTTTATCACAGGCAAAGATATTCTGGAAAAAAAGTTAAAAACTTACCCATTATAATACATTATAAGTGGAAACAACTATATTAAAAGAAAAGAACCCTAAGAAGAAAAGAACAGAAACATTTATCAATCCTTTGCTCCTCTTTCTAAGTAGAATTAGGTATACTAAATGGTAAATTAATTCTACAAAATTCTGGTGAATAAATCAAAAAACAAGGGAAAATATTCCAAAAAAGAGGTTGCTATAATGATTTTATCACAGGCAAAGAAATTCTGGAAAAAAAGGTTAAAAACTTACCCATTATAATACATTATAAGTGGAAACAACTATATTAAAAGAAAAGAACCCTAAGAAGAAAAGAACAGAAACATTTATCAATCCTTTGCTCCTCTTTCTAAGTAGAATTAGGTATACTAAATGGTAAATTAATTCTACAAAATTCTGGTGAATAAATCAAAAAACAAGGGAAAATATTCCAAAAAAGAGGTTGCTATAATGATTTTATCACAGGCAAAGAAATTCTGGAAAAAAGGTTAAAAACTTACCCATTATAATACATTATAAGTGGAAACAACTATATTAAAAGAAAAGAACCCTAAGAAGAAAAGAACAGAAACATTTATCAATCCTTTGCTCCTCTTTCTAAGTAGAATTAGGTATACTAAATGGTAAATTAATTCTACAAAATTCTGGTGAGTAAATCAAAAAACAAGGGAAAATATTCCAAAAAAGAGGTTGCTATAATGATTTTATCACAGGCAAAGAAATTCTGGAAAAAAGGTTAAAAACTTGCCCATTATAATACATTATCAGTGGAAACAACTATATTAAAAGAAAAGAACCCTAAGAAGAAAAGAACAGAAACATTTATCAATCCTTTGCTCCTCTTTCTAAGTAGAATTAGGTATACTAAATGGTAAATTAATTCTACAAAATTCTGGTGAATAAATCAAAAACAAGATCAAATACATCAAACAATAAGTTGTTATATTGATATTTTCATAGCCAAAGAAGTTTTAAGAAAAGGAAGAGTGTTTTACCGAATGCTGCAAATTAAACAAAAATAAACATCACTATAATAAAAAAAATCAACAAAATAACTTACAACGTACATTATTAGTAATTCGTTCTTTCTTTTTCAACATAGAAATTAATTAGGAATATTAAAATCTTAATTTTTAACAAATAAAGCAATAACAAAAAAGATACGAAGCCACAGGTTCTTGAACTTATTTTGCACAAATCAAAGACACTTCTAGAAGGAGATAAACGATTTTTTCCAATGTTTTATATTAAATGAAAATATTAAAAGATTAATAATTTCACTAATAATAATAATAATATATTAGTAATATTGCGATGGATATAGATGTATTAATATTAAGATTTCCAGCAATATTACGCATAAAATTACAAAAAAATGATTAAAAAGAAAGGAGCCCTATCCAGCACAAGACACCATTATCAACCCTTTGCTCCTCCTTCTAAGTTAAATTAGGTATACTAAATGGTATATTAATTCTAAAAAAATCTAGTCAATGAATCAAAACAACAGAAAATATATTAAACAACAGGCTATTATATTGACTTGTTCACATCCAGAGAAATTTTCTGAAAAAAAGGAATATTTTACCGACTGCTGCGCATTAAACAAAAAATACGTTAGTTTAATAAAAAAAATAAAAAATAATCAGCTTACCACGTACAAAATTATTAACAAGTTCTTCCATTTTCAACATAGTTAGGGATTAGTTCTATTAAATACTTAATTTTATATATATAGCAAAAAACACAAAATATGAAGCCACGCATTCTTGAATTTATTGTGTATTAACCATAGGCATATCCAGAAAAAGAAAAAAATTTTGCATTGAATAAAATTGAATGATTTGAAAATGAAATAAAATTGAATGATTTGAAAATTAAATAAAATTTCAATTCTACTGCACTGAGTGATTCAATGAATGGTTGCATTTTTTCACATTGACTGATTTTGCATTTAACATTAAATGAAAACAAATGACTTTGATAAGAAAAAGAGTCGATTCACCATGTTAACTCAAGCATGGAAGAAGTGAGTGCGTAGCTGTACTGGTTTGAGGTGGCTTGATGGTGCGGTGACTTGTAAGTAACAGTAGTAGTAAATCAAGCATTAGAAAATACAAGTTTCTTATTACCTGTGCACTGCCAGCTACTATGAGGACAGAGTCACCAGTGCTTGAATATTTCACATCGTTAATTGGATGGCTGAAAACATAGAAAGGGATCAATTTTATTTTTCAAGATTATTTTCATTTTTTTCCAATATTTTTTTTAGATTATTTTAGATTATTATTTTTTTTACGTTATGTTATTTATTTTATTTATTATGTTATTTATTTATTTGCTACTTATTTATTTATATGTTATGTTATTTATTTTATGTTATTTATTTTTTATGTTTATTTTATGTAATATTTCAATATTATTTTTTCAGATTATTTTAGATTATTTTTATTTTCAAAGACCACTCATTAATATTAGAAATGTCCTGATTAAGAGCAAACTAAATAAAGCATATATATGCGTGTATGCCGGGGGAAAGGTTGCAAATCCACCATTATAGCTTTTTCAGTGCCTACCCCACACCACGAGATTGTTTTTCGCAATATCATAGAATATGCAAAATAGAGATATCCGGACCCACAGAGGCTGTTTAAATTAATAAGTCCTGACTAACTGGAAAATCACTTACCATCACCTCTGTCAAATTTTACAATTTGTGAACTATGTTATGCATAAATATGGTTAAATGTATTTCTTCATACAAAGTACTGGATTAACGTTTCCAAATCTTTTTGCCAGACTCACACCCTTTTAACCTTATGGCACGGTCACACGCTGACTGGAGAACCGGGTAGAGTATTTTGAGTTAGTTTTAACTATATACAAATGATAGTCATTTGACTGAGTACAGTATATTTGAGCATAGTATTTTGAATACATGTACAGTATCGGGCAATTATTTAGAAATTTTTCCTAAAATCAATTCTAGAAATATTCATTTTTGGAAATACCACGTTTTAGCAATCTATCGGAAGATTTCGAATCTATAGGGTCCGTTGCCAATCTTTGCAGTGAACCAGTGCAAAATTTTTAGAAATGTCAGATATGGCCTTTCGTTTTGAACATGAAGAAAAACGCTTCCAAAAAAAGTTTGTTGAATGGTTAGTTACCCGACTTGGCCAGCGAGTGCTATTATGCGCAATGTCTATTTAAGAGTTCAAAATTCCGACCTCCTCTCTGAGATATGACTTTGATAAATTAATATATTTAATCCGAAAATGCTTCAAATATTCCTTTTGAATCTTTGCATTATTCAAAATTAATTTTATTCGTTTCAAAGAAAGAATAATGTGGCCCTGTTATGGGGTGTAGCAAGCGAGAACTATTGGCATGAACAATGCGGGATAGAAATTAATTAAAAGATTTAGTAAAGACAAAAAGAGAAATAAAAATATAAAAAGGAACTTTTCGGAAAACGTCAATCCATGTTTAACTTTCTCGCTCACCGGTATTCTAAAGCCCTTTCGGTATCTTGTATTTACTTTTATTATTCATTATTATATTTATCACTTCTACATCAGATTTCTCTCTTTTGACGAAATCGCTCGATAAACGTGTTTTTACGATAGCTTTCTAAAAAATAGAAGGTCTATATTAATTAAGAATCATCTACGGCTTGTTAGTACTTCTCTACAGTATGGCCAATGTTCGGTGTTCTGTGGCCAGTATGGACATTGGGTGTATATACTGTTAAGTACCTGGCACAATGAATATGGATACAAGATTTCAAAATTTCAGAGAACATTGTCAAATACGAGAACTGAAGAAAAGGAGAAAGAAAACTCCTCTCTGAATGAATATTTACAAATCTTCCTATCTAGCTATCATGATTAATTTAGGAGAGTGGATACTTGATTGTTAGTTTGTTAAGATGAAGTATTTCATAATTATTGTAGATCAAAACTGACATAAACTACACAGAATCGACTTAACATCTATCACAGGAGTAGCCAAATTAAGTTGGTCTTTTAATTCCAGAGTTCAGGCCAGCAGCCCATGTGCCCTCAACAGACATTTAAACGAAAACCAACAGCATTACCCAAAGAATAAATTTGTTTTGACCCCCTAAGACACGGTGAGCCTTTGACTCATATCAGACGTAAATATTACTACTGCTACTACTAACAACTCACCGCAGCACCAATTCTTAAAATCTTATAATGCAGTAATAGCTTTTATTTCTATAAATCAAACTCAGTGAGACTTACCATTCACAAGGTCTTAACGTTCTAAAAGCTTTCAATGATGAGTCCATCCCCATAAAATCCCAATATGAAATATCATAGTCAATTGATCCAGACACTAATCTTGATCCGGCTGGGTCGACTCCAATTGCACTCACTGCTTTTGTTCCATGTTGTAAAGGTATTTCTTGAGATAATGGCAAACGATCCCCAATTGTCTACACAAAATAAAATTATAATAATAAACAATCATAGGTGACCTAGCTGTTGAACGCCAAAACAGCATCTTTGGAAAAAAAAAAGGTCTGCAACATGACTAGAAAGTATATAAAATATGGTAACTTTGGTATCAATTAAAACCACATTCTATTCACTTTCCAAATATTTGTTTGAAAAAGGTAATATTGCTTCTCTTAGAAAGAGGTGGTAAACCCTTTCCTTGAATTTCTGTCTTAAGGTGTCTTACCGTAATTTCTGTCTTTAGGTAAAAAATAATATGAAAAAAACTTCGTTTTCTTAAAGAGTTAAAGAGGCTGCGTCCCAAAGTCGAACCTTAAAACGTACAGGAATTAGAAGAGGCAGTTGGGGGGCTGCCGCCCCCCAAACCCCCAGCTTTTAAAGACTCTTTTGGACAGGTTTTTTTTTTGTGGGGGGACTTCATTGTTACTAATTACTAGTTTCGGCGCAATGGTTCTCCTGTCCTCTTGTGTTTAACATTTTTCGAAGTTATTCCATTATTCATTCATTTCAATTTTTTGTTAATTAAAAGAGGGCCTTTCCGAAGCCAAGAGCGGGGGGTTAGCAAAAAAACAAAAAACCTGTACAAAAGAGTCTTTAAAAGCTGGGGGTTTGGGGGGCGGCAGCCCCCCAACTGCCTCTTCTAATTCCTGTACGTTTTAAGGTTCGACTTTGGGACGCAGCCTCTTTAACTCTTTAAGAAAACGAAGTTTTTTTCATATTATTTCTGTACGTTTTTCTACAATCCATGGTGGATGTAATTTAATAATTCCTGTACTCCTCGTACAGGAGTACTCCTCGTACAGGAATTAGGAGAGGAACCCCCCCCCCCCGCTTTTAAATCATTGTATAAAATAGAAAAAAAATAGATAGAATGACCGAAATGTTTCTTTTGCTCATAAGAAGCTAATATTCTGTTATCTCTCAAATGATAAGCTGTCCAGGTGTTATCAAAATTTTTTTGATGTTGTGAAAAAAAACCGCCCGTAAGGGACTTGAACCCTTGACCCGAGGATTAAAAGTCTCACGCTCTACCAACTGAGCTAATAACTTGCATGTGTGTAAATATAACTTCTCAATAGCTTTTAAAAATTTCAAATTAACATGGGCTCTTATGGAGAGAAATCCGTTAATTAAATAGCTAATGGGTGGTTTCTGGAAAACAGGGAAGGAGTTATCGGATCAAGCTGAAATTTCGCGGATAAGCTCCTGGGCCGTAGGGGACCTTAACTTGTGAATTTCAGCCCGATCGGACAACGTTAAAAGGGGTGGGGGGGGGGGGGGGGGGGGTTGGAGGGTCGAAACTTTCGGGGGGTTAAGATTTTCCTACGAAACTTTCATGGGCACTTACTCGGAGAATTCCGCATCGAATGAGTCTTCGTACACCCAGATCCGATGTCGGATGTGACCTGTAGGCGTCTAGGAAAAAAAAGTAAATGAATTTTAAGTGGCTATGCGTGGTTTCTGGAAAACAGGGAAGGAGTTATCGGATCAAGCTGAAATTTCGCGGATAAGCTCCTGGGCCCTAGGGGACCTTAACTTGTGAATTTCAGCCCGATCGGACAACGTTAAAGGGGGGCTTGGGTTGACAGGTCGAAACTTTCGGCCAGATTTTCCCCATGAAGAAAAAGTTGGAGGGGGATGAAATTTTGCAGGTTTCTTAGTTGGAGCTCGGGCTACGAAATGCATCCCTCCCCATCCGTCTGCGACCACTGGAACCGAAGATCGCTTAACATTGTCGTGTGTCGCCTCTTTATAGAGGCACGAGTGTGCCTCCTTGATGACGCACAGATAAGCTTTTGGCCAGATTTCAAAATGTAGTTTTGAGCTTTTGAACCCTCAAAAATATACCTCTAAGGACAACATAATGTGTGAGATAAATTCTAATACATGAATTTAAACAAAGACTACATCCATCCTGACTGCTTCTAAGAGTACAATTTCTAGGGTTACTCCTTAGACCAGGACTATCCTTAAATTAGCTTTTGATTTGAAACTATTCCTAGCACAACTGCTTCTAACTAAACTGTGTCAATCGTAATTGTTGTAATCACGCCTATTCACTTGAACTTATACCATGACTACTTGCACCATCACAAGGGCTCTCCCTCATTATTCTAATAGAGAGGTTATCGGATCACAGGTCCTCAATCGACAAGGAAATGGGGATACACCAAAGGTTGATTCCGCCTTTGCTCAACACTTCCATGGTAACCTACACCACTTCATTTTATGTGATAACACGTCCGTTATTGTCCCTCTTAAAGTGCTCATGTAAGTTTTCAGGGAGGTAGTTGAAGTAAAAATAAGCACCTTCACCAATGGGTTGCCCTCAGTAGATGCACTGGAGAAACCTATCCAAGCCCCACTTATAATGAACTTACTCATTCCAATTGTTTTTATATCCATTCACGAAATCATTTTGCAACCTAACAGAATCCCTGAAAATACCATTACTGGTAAGAAATTAGCTTTTAAGAAGGCTCTACATAAATTAAAAGATTGAAATGCCATTCAGTACAGTATCTTTTATACATTTACCCTTTCATCGTTGCTTTGAGAGGTTCTTCCTAATTTAGTTTTAGCGTTCGTTTTTAAGTCTGGTTTTATATTATCATTTGGATTTTATCGGTATTTTCTTCTTTATTATTGTGCGCTGCAGTTCTGAAGGTCAAGCGGAGGTCTTGACCAAAATATTTGCACTGTCCTCTTCGTTTTCTTCACTGGTTGTTATTATTTTCCTTTCTCTCTTCTTTATGTTTTTTTTTGTCTTGTGATCAAATTAGACAGCACCCGCGCGCACTTTCACCCCGTCAGGGGCTTATTACGGTCCCAGGCGACACCAAGGCACCATTTGGTATTGGATCAAAATGTAAAGGCGGCCATATTAATAAAACGTATCAAGCCCTAAAAAATATACTTCTGAGCACAAACAGCGACTACTCCCAGTCCTTTAAGACCCTTATTCAGTAGCTTTGACTTGACACTAGTTCTAGAATAACTGCTTCTGCCATAGCTCCTAGAATCAGCATTCCTCAACAACGACTATTCATTACAACTCATACCGTGACTAAGGCTGTCACAAATGGTACTAACGTGCCATCTATGGTACGTTCCAGTGCTAATTATATGTTATGGCACTTTCTGTCTAGGTCAAAAATGAACATTACTGAAAAAGCAACAATCCACATTTACTTTTGATTAGCTTAGCAGCATATATCATGATTATCCATGATAACAGCCTTATAAAGTTTGAGTGCACTTCAGAAAAGTTGCATGATCCTGGCTTTTAAAGTGACTTGGAAAATGTTGGTCAACATTTAATGGCATATTAGTACCATTAGCAAGAACTTACAGAAAATGATACCTTTTGTTTTAGTTATTGTTTCATTTTTACTACTATATTCAACACAAATCCAGAATAAATATCTCCATTTCGATTTTTGAGCCACATCAAAATAAAAAAAAAAGTGGAAATTTGTTTCTTGTAGACAACAGTTGCTCATAATTAAAAATTTTGATCATTCATCTACTTAAAAATGGCCAAAAGTTGGTAACCATTTATCTTTCATAATCTAAACTAACGCTTTGTTGATCAATGTGTCCATCTATTAGCCTCTTCTAAAATATTAGAATCTTTTCTATGTCTATCCTGACAAATTCAGTTTTTTCCATAATGGTGAGTATATATTTTCTCTGGATTATTAGCCATTTTTTTCTTGGATGAATTTTGTTCTTACTACTGCTTTCGAATACGGTGTCTTTTAATGAAAAAACAATACATTTTTCACACTTTGATGAAACAAAAATGTATCTTGGTGGCAGTCCTGATCATCAAAGCTCCAATCCCAACAACTCTAGTCACTACTATTCAGTACAACAGCTATGAGAAGCAAAAGTTGTCAGTTTATTTTTAGAAATCAATTAAGTTCTACTAGTCTAACAAGCATCTAGTTTTCATTGATGTTTTCTTTCTTTTAAATCCATTCCTTTCAAGCATATAGGACAAACAATTGGATACACAAAATTTCAGTTCAAGGAATCTATTTAATTTCTAACCCAATTTAAATAAATTTAATTAGTTGTTTAATTTTGAAAAAAGCTATTTAATTTTGAGTTGGGCAGTCTGAACAACAACAAAAAACCCTAATTTTACATTTTATAACCAGTTCAATTTTACTAATAAGAACTTTGAAAGTTAGTAGAATTTAGGCAGTATTGAAATTTGGTCAAGAACTTCTTTTGTTTCTGGCCAGATTTCACAAAATCTACTAATCGCTTAGTTAGAAATCCTACTATTTCGCTCATATCGCAACTATTTTCCGGCTCCACAGTGTCCTTATAAATTCTGAAAGGGAAAAAAACTGGAAAATAAAGTATAAGCACAAGTGGAATTAGAATGAATTCTTGTCTGTCGTCTTTCTGTTGTACATCTCAAGTGCTTAGCGCATATCCTTTTTTCTTTTTTTTTACACACATAAGTGCTGTCTGGTGCTGAACAATCATGATTGTTTTCCATTTTTTTTTGTGTATCTTGTTTTAGTTCCGTAACAACCTTTCCTGGCCTAGTTTTACTAGTAATCTTTGCTATTCCTATTACTATTTTTTGATCGTTTACACTCTCATTTGGTTTTCTCATGAAATCCTGTGAGTTTTTTCCTGTCTCTATTAACGGTTTAACAGCAGCATTTGAATAGCTGAATTATATATTTTAATTTTTGTGAAATAAAAAAGAACTGAGTAATTGAGAATGAAAGCCAAAAGCAAAAAGCATGGGGATATAGAACAGACTGTAGGAAGATAACAACTAGTAAAAACAATAGTTGAATCATACAAGTTTTATATCTACCTTTGAGTATGGATAAATAAATGGATGACTCAAAAAGCATTAATTATCAATCCAAGAATTATTTAATTCTTTTTTCTTTTGCGAAAATACATCCAGTTTTGTAAAAGAGAAGAAAAAAAGGCATATTAAAGACTTTAAAGGAATTTTAGAACCTTTAGAAAAACAAGAACTATCTTGAGATTGTCAGTAATAAATGTTGTGTTCTACTCATTCCACCTTCCTCCGTATTTTGTGGCTTATCACAAAGATGAATTTAGTATGGTAAGTTTAATCTACATGTTGTTTATCGTTTCTTTTACTTTTTTGAAGGAATAAGGCTATTGGATTTACTCTGAGAAAGTTATAGCTTCTAGCATTTGCTTATTTTTTCAAAAATGAAATAGAACACATATTTTCCACTAGAAAAACTTCGAATAACCAACAAAAGGAACATGGAAAACCAGAATAAAATTTCGATTTAAATTGCAGCTACTACTAGGAATCTATTTTAAATTACTACCTCTTTGTCTTCTTCTTCCTCAGAAGAAGCTTCATCTTCTACTCTGCTAATTCCACTGGCGGCTGAAAAGCCAGGAGGCAGTGGAGGACCTATTTCAACATCAGATAACTCAGCTTCTTCTTCTTTAAAGCCAGAGGGAAAGGGGGTTCCAATGTTTTCTCCTTCCTCATCATTATTATCTTCTGTGTTTTCTTTTTCAGCCGTTTTCATTTCTGCAATTGACTCACGAGCTTGAGTAACAAGCTCATCAATGTCAAACTGTTTTGCCTTTTTATCCAAAGAAAAAGAGCTTGATGGAGTTTCTGTGTTTTTAGACTCTGAAGTTTCTACCTCAGCTTTTCCAAATGAACCAAACCCTATAGCGTCAGATGGGACTGTTGAACTTGGATGCTCTTTTTCAGGCTCTGTTTCATCATTCACCAATTTTGGCAAGGATATTTTGCCAAATTGAATTGGCTTCCCTTTTTTCAACATTTCCTTCAAAAAAAAAATTAAGTTAAATAAAAGTTAATTAAGTTAAATTAAGTTAATTACGTTAAATTAATTAATTAATTAACTTTAAATTAAGTTAATTGAAAGTTAAATTAAGTTAATTAAGCAAAATAAAAATTAAAAATAAAATCAATAAAAAGATTACTACACCAAGAATGCTTCATAAATAGCTATCACTAAATGGCATCAAAAAATCCTCAAAAAGGTTAAGGTGTCAAGGGGATTTTTTGACAAAATATAAAAAACAACATAATAACAATTAGCAAACATACCTAAAAAACAGGGTAAAATACGTTATTGCACAAGCGTTTTTTAAATCAGGGGATTGCGCTCCAACACCACCACTGCAAACTGATACCACTGGTAGGCTACTACAATCCTTATTCAGCATCTGACATATTTTACGGACCCCATGATATTCTTTGAACAGCTATGAAGAGGTTGGTAATCCTACCTACTGAAGTTGCGCATGATATACTCTTCAAGAAGTTAAGTATCCCTTTGAGGATTGTTTAGCACCTTTTGTGATGGCTTATACAGGGTAAATGACGATTTTTTGGGCTTGAAGGTCATGGTATGTATGGAGAATTCTTATCTGCTGTACAGGCTAGCCAGCTAACATTCTTAACAAACAACCAGAGAAAACAAACTTAAAAGGTCCTTTTGTTTCAAATACATGAATTGTGCTTAAATATAGGTAGTACTTGAAATGTGATACTTTATTTGAAGTCCAATGGTTTATTTTTGAAGCTTTTTTTAATTAGATTTGCTCCTGTAAGAACAGTTGGCATGCATATAGAAGCTTTTTCAGGGCAGAAGGAGCAAATTTGAAAGAAAAAGCCTGAAATAGCTACTACAGAATAAATATAGCTACTAAAAATAGCTACTATAGCTAATGTAGAAGCTTTTTAGGGGAGGGGAGAAACAAGAGCCAAGAGCTCATATGGCACTTGTGACGAGGTCGGAAGAGCCAAGAGCCAGTAGCTTCTTCTCACCAAGTTTCAATATGATCTCTCCACTCTAGGCGTTTTCCAAAATCTCTAGTTTCCCCCTCCAACTTCCCCCAATGTCACCGGATCCAGTCGGGATTTAAAATAAGAGCTCCAAGACACAAGATCCTTCTAAATGTCAAATTCCATTAAGATCTGATAACGCGTTCGTAAGTTAGAAATATCTCATTTTTTCGATGCCCTTTACCTTGGCTGCTTGGATTGGTCTTGTCATATTTCAAGCTCTAGATTGTTCATTATCACCTGTGTATTTACATGTATCATGTTGTCCTCTTGATCTTGTCCTATTTGATGGTTCAAAATAGCCCCAAATTTTTTGGGGAAAATTGGTATCTTGGGATATTCTCGCATAAAAAAACGATCTAGATAGGTCAGCAGTCTGAGAAAATTCATTAAGAGCATCATTAATTTTGGAAAAATTAGCTTCATTAATCAAATATCTTTGAACAGATTTAGTACGAAAAGACATTAAATTGCCAAAAGAGCAAAAAACAGGTAGTTGCAAAAATATTTGTATATATTTTAACAAGGGACTACAACAATTCAAAAACCTTAAAAAATAAAACCAGAAGTTTGAAGCTTAGTAGAAATTGGTGTTCGAAATTGGACCTGCTTTAATAATCAAATATCTTTGAAAAGAGTCAGTATGAAAAGACATTAAATTGTGTAAACAGCAAAAAACTGGTAATTACAAAAATAAACTTATTATATAAACTTCAAAAAAAATGTTGATAGTGCATGAGCAATAATTTTAATGTTTTCATTCAAACTAGAAAATGCCTGACAATTCTATTTTTTTTTTTTTATTAGATAAAATCCACTTGCTGCATGATTAAGCTTACAGGTTTGAATGCAACCAGTTACATAATGTCAGTAGGAATGACCAAGAACAAGATTTGCAATTATTACAAATGATGATTTAAAAAAAAAACATCATTATTGAACTCCAGTTTACATAATAACTTTAGCATTTCTTAACTGAACTTAAAATTGTTTTCGACTTTTTTTATGTCTGAAAAAGACATTGCTTATACTTATAAGAAAAGAAATTCAGTAATGATGTTTTTCTAACAACAATTTCTACTAAGCTTCAAACTTTTGGGTTTCTTTTTTAATGTTTTAGAATTGTTGATACCCTTGTCAAATATCAAATAAATCATTTGTAATAATTACAAATTTTTATTTTTTCTGCCTTCCTACTGACATTATGTAACTGGTTGCGTTCAAACCTGTAAGTTAATCATGTAGCAAGTGGATTTTATCTAACAAAAAATAAACTTATTTTAGAATTGTCAGGCATTTTTCTAGTTTGAATTGAAACATTAAAATTATTGCTCATGCACCATAAATATTTTTTGAAGTTTATATAATTATAGTTTATTATTATACAATTACCTGCTTTTTTCTCTTTCAACAATTTAATGTGTTTTCATACTAAATCTGTTCAAAGATATTTGATTATTGAAGCTAATTTTTCCAAAATTAAGGCTCTTAACGAATTTCCTCAGACTTCTGACCTATCTAGATCTTTTTTTTTATGCAAGAACATCACAAGATACAAATTTTCCGAAAAAAAAATATTGAGCTGTTTTGAACCATCAAATAAGAGAAGATCAAGAGGACAACATGACAAATGTAAATTCACAGGTGAAAATGAACAATCTAGAGCATCAAATATGACAAGACCAATCCAAGCAGCCAAGGTAAAGGAAATGAAAATGAAGAATAAAAAAATATGTGGTTAGAATACTTTCAAAAACAACAATAACAATGAGTCAAAACTAAATTGAAGAACAAAGAAGCAAGAAACAAAGAATTGTGCAATTAGATGACAAGCAACAGCAATTATCAGAAAGTTAAAAATTAAAATGGAGAAGAAAGAAATATTATATTAGAAGAATAATGCCATTGCAATCTTTGACACCAACAAACTTTGGTGCCAAATTATGTACAAGTCTAATGCATTAAACTACGCAAGTGCTGATTAAAAGTCATTGGGACACTTCAAGGTTGAATGTACTCACTGTGGAGTTGTCCATTCTCCCAAGGTAAAAGTAGTCAACAAAGGTGATTCATCTAGAGGTTGTTGCTTGCTTAGTCAAATTGCATTGCAAACTCAGCAATTTTCCAATGAGTTGTTTTCCGAATAGATCACTTGCTCTTTAAAGAGTCCCAAAAACGAATCCAAAACTTTGACAATCAATAGTTGTAATGTTTTCTGCTTCAAAGTAGCTGGACAAATTTATCAAAAAAATCAATTTAGCAGCAAATTGATCACAAACCCCTGAAGGTTATTTTGAACCATATTTATATAGCCAAATATACTTTTTAGACCCCAATAAAGCTGTTGCATAATTCCTAGCATATCCTTTAAATTATGGGATTTCTTGGAAGAAATATTGCAAGACCCAGACAACTATGCCAAAGGTTGCATGAAAATGCAAGAAGTGGAGGAAAGTATACATCAACCTGCTGATTCACTGCAACAACAGTCTTATTTAGAAGACAAGCAACAACAAGAATCGAGTATATAAAAGCCTGCAGTGTAGCCATGTGCTGAGGACTGGTGATGAAGCAATCAGTCTCCTGGTATATCCAGGTATATTATTTAAGCCTATATCTGACACTATCAGGAGAGTGCATTGTCAGATTAGCAAATATAATGGAAATAAATTTGGTGGTTTGCCTCTTCAGATGGAAACACTATAAAACTAAAAAAATACTTCAAAACAATTCTACAATGTATTCTATAATACTTATTCACACATGATTCTTATAAGCAAATCACTTTACTCTTACTCATTATGGTAAAATATAAAGCCCAAATTACATTCTCTACAAATTTTTTGAAAAATGTTACACAGATAAAAGTAGTACCATTAGATTACTTATTTTATACTATTTCTAAATATCATCTTCACTTTTCCAGCATTAACCCCCCCCTCCTTGTGGTCCTATATATAGCATCAACAATATATTTGTACTTTGACTGATCAGGTGATACATTATTAGTTCTTTCGCAAAACAGGTTTTTTATTTCAAATGGATATAATTTAATATAATGAAGCTACAAGGAAATGTGATTATTGGTGGTAACTTTAATCTCCCAAATCTTCAATGGGTTGATGGATTTGCTTTTTCTGAAGATGGTTTAATAAAATTATTCCTGGAGTGCCTGTTTCATCATTCTTTGTACCTGGCAGTTAATTTCTCAACAAGATTTAGAAATGGTCAGAACCACTTGCTGCTTGATCTTCTACTAGCCAAAGACCAAGAGTCTATAATAAGTACTGACCCCCTACCACCATTTGGTGCTAGTGACCACATTGCAATAAGTTGCAGTTTTAGACTGAATCCCCAGACTAGAATTTTAAGAACACATGTACACTGATTACATTCTACTTTGTCATGAACTGACTCAATGTGATTGGTCTTTCATTAAGAATACAGATGTTGGAAAGTCATGCTCAACTATGAAAAGAATACTATTGAAAGCTTTTGAAAATCACTCTTCTATAAAATGGAAAAGAAAACCAAAAACCCTCCCATATATTCCAAAACAAGTTAAAAGGGCTAGGAACAGAAAAAAAGAAATGCTGGAAACTATACATAAAGAATCAAAACCAGGCAGGCTATCACATGAAATATAAGCAGGTACATAACAAGCTGAGAAGTCTCATCTGAAGGACCATTGACAAATATAAGGAATCAGTGGCAGCTGCAACAACAAAAAAAAACAATCCTAAGAAATTTAGGAGGTGTACATCATAGAGTAAGCCAAGAAGGCATTCTGTCACTCAACTTGTACAAGATGGCTCAAAAATCTAAAACCTGAGGGCAATAACTAATGCACTAATTAAGTAGTTCATCTCAGCATCCCTAGCTGCAGGTAGTAGTCCACTTCCAGAGCCCCCACATTATAGAATTTTAAAAAGTAAGCCACCCATTAATATTACCAGAGTAGATGTAGAGACTCAAATAAAGAAGATTAACCCTAATAAATGAACAGGACCAGACAGAGTACTTCCCACCCAGATTTCAAAGCAGATGTATGCAGTATTATTTGATCCTTTCACCCTACTATTCCAAAAACCCCTAAATACAAAATCTATCCCACAAGATTGAAAGAACACTTATATAATATATATATATATATATATATATATATATATATATATATATATATATATATATATATATATATATATATATCTTTTCAAAACAGATGCAGCAGGGATGAAGCCAGCAAATATCAACCACATAGTCTTACTTCATGAGTGGGGAAACTCCTTGAAGGCATAGTAAACTCAGCCATTGTAGAACATCTAAATATGAATAAGCTAATGTAGCCTTGCCAACCTGGCTTTTGTCCTAGTCAATCAATTGACACAAACCTCATTGAAATTTGCGAGCATGTCAAAAAACTTATGGACAAAGGATCTCTTGTTAACATGATATTATTAAATTTAGCAAAACTTTTGATAAAAATGCCACAGGAGACTTAACTGTAAAATCCATGCCATAGGCCTCCATGATGAAGTCATAAATTCGAAAATGTCATTTCTCACTAACAGGAAGCAGATAGTAAAAGTATTTGGGGATGGTGGATTCATTTTCCTCTCTGAAGCAGCAGATATAGAAAGTGGGATACTTCAAGGTATGTTTTTGGGCCTAACTTTATTTAATATTTATATAAATGATGCATCTTCAGTCATAAAAAAAAATTTGCTTAAATGTGGATGATTACAAAAAAATGGTCTAATTTATGACCCCAAAGTACCAATGACCTCTAAGCAGATCTCAACACTCTTAATGTCAGCAAAAACCAGGCAGCTAGAATTTAATATCCCTAAATGCAACATCATGCATACACTTTGGAGCAAATAACCCCTAGAGACACTACTTTATGGACTCCAATGATGGTACCCAAACAGTCACTACAAAAGGACCTGGCAGTCTTGATTGATTCAAGTTACACATGTAAGCCTGTCATTGCCAAAGCTAATAAAACTTTTGGAATAATACAGATAATGTTCTGCTGTAGATTCTCAGTAGTGATTTCTCCACTTCTATAAGGCCTGATCCAACCTAAATTAGAATTTGGGATGTCCATTACTAAGCCAGTTAACAAGCAAGATCAATTGATTCTACAATCTGGTGCAGTGGTGAGTAACAAAATGCATAAGGGGTTTCCAAAACTTGGCATATCCTAACAGGCTCCAAAGACTAAAAAAACCTACTATTACATACCAGTGTTGGCATAAAGATGTATTAACAGCATGTAAACTGATTTGTAACTAAGACTTTATCATAAACATATTCTAGATGGACAATTTTTCAAGAACAAGATCTGAATCTTAACCAAATGAATCTTAACTGAACAAGTCCCTGAATCTTAACCGAAAATGTGCTAATAATAGGCTGCAAAACAAATTTTTTTTCTAACTATGTGAATGGCCTATTACATTAATTCACACTTCAGAGCAAATTAGTTGTGAGAACTGTGATGCTCCGTAGTTGATGATGGTGATAGATCTGGTTGCTGTGCTAAGGTCAAGCAACAAACCATAGGGACTAGAGAGTGCTAGAGAGATGCAATTTAAGCCCACTTGGTAACAGTGATCACATGGTAGGTATGGTTCAAGGACCATTCTCCAGCGATTTAGAGTTGGCACCACCACACAACAAAAACTTCAGATAGAGTGTGTGAGATGGTTGGGTATGACAAGCCACATCATCCTCCAAGCTAACTCTCTATTGTCTTCCACAACTGTTATGGTAGTGAGGGCTGGGAGGGGTTTTCCCACTGGAATCTCCATGGTTTGGCCTCCTATTCCTAGTCAAACCTCTTTTTGAATTCCTTGAGCGAGGTTGCAGAGACTGTCTCTTGGCTTAGTTGGTTCTAAATGTTCACCACTTTCTGGCTGAAAAGATATAGTTGGACTTTGGTGTTAATGCTGGATTTGAACAGCTTTTTGGAAAGTCCTCGTGTTTGCTTTTGGTGGGGAGAGAAAGTGAACAGCTTCTGATCTGCTTGCTGGAGGTACCTGTAGGTGAGCAGCATGTCATTACGCCTATGCTGAAAAACAAGTGTTGGGAGGTTAACAGATTGTAATCTTCTGCAGTAGGGCTGACTGCATAAACTGTCAATGCCTTTGGTGGCTATAGAACTCTCTCAGCCAAAATATAGTCATATCTCATAGTACTAATGCCTTTAAGTCAGCTGTTGATAAAGATTGGTGTGGCAAGTCATGGTTCACAATTTTGAATGCACCCAATGAGCTGAGTCATAATCATCATATACTGGTGTCTTCAGGATTTGTCCTTATTGCTGGAAAGGGTGATTTAATTTAGGCTAGTTTCACCTAGGCTAAGTGAAACTATGTGTCATGTATTATCAGCTCTGGAGCTTCAACAAGGAGTAGTTGTAGCTAACACATTTTCTATGCAGCCCTGCTACACTTTGTCCTCAACTCCCCTTAATAGGCTAAAGTATGGCCTAAGTTATGTAGCCTATTTGCAATGTTGGCCTATTCTACTACCCATCACTTTTTTTCTGGTTCTTGTTTAGTTACAGTTGATTCAGCTTATACAACATAGGTTGAAACAAGAGATAAATATTGGGAGAATAGATGTGAAATATATAATTTCAGAACATGTAAGCAACAATTAGCCTATTCTGCATGTTAGTCCATGAAGTGTGAATTGTTTTCTTAACATGTTTCCTTCTCTAAAGGTTATTCTCGTGGCATACAGCATTTATTTTTACAGTATTAATTTTAGAGAAGGAATCTCTAATCATAATCATCCAATTGTTTAGGCATAGGCGTACATCAGGCTACTAGCCTATTCATTATTTTATCTATATCAGAACTTTAATATTAAAGCCACAAGTAAACAAGAGAATTCATCATGGTACAGTTAAAAATTTGCATTTGCTGAAAAAAGTCTTTCTGGACTACTTAAGAAAGAATGTTAAGTTTGCTTAATTACTTCACTGTCAGTATTAGAAGAAAACTAAACATGCTTCGAAGATTCAAATTTTTATAATTAACATTGCCACAGCAATCTTTACTACCCAGGACAATAAAGGTAAAAAGAATAAAAGACATGTGCGCTACATTATGCTATTTATTTCCATTCTGCCCATAGGTAAAAGGTGTGGAGGTACTTTTTGTCATTCTTTTATGTTAAAAATTAGTAACTACGGATTAATGGTAAAATCAAACAGCCGAGTTCGTTAGAAAACATATTTTTGTCTCTCTACCTAGGACAATAAATAGTGTTAGCTGCCAGAAAACATTTTTCGCAATCTCAATAAACCTTCCATATTTTATTGCTTTTTTTGCCTTGTCTTTTTTACATCTTCAATAGTAGCCATCTCAAACAATAATAGATAGTCAAAAGATATTTTTCTCGCACGTAATTCTTAAAATAAAAACAAAAGATAACCGGATAGTCTTGACTAACTAATAAAGTCATAAGAGAGCAATACAAATTAAAGTATTTTGAAAATTCTTTAGGAACTAGCAAAAGTAGCTTGGAGATATTAGCTCGAGAATCATCCCTGCTGCTGCAAACAAGAAACCTGTACTGTCTATACAAACCATCGAAGTTGAGGGTCTTAATGTTTTTCTGAGGCATTGTAGATTTTACAGAGGAAAACGGAAAGTGTTGATTTTTCAAAATCCTGTGACCGGCAGAGTTGGAAATGATTTTTCCAAGTCAAGCAATAACAAGCAGTTTTTTATAGGAATAAAAACGTAATAAGAACAAAGAACCAAGAGATTTTTCACTAATCGACCAAAAGTGAAACGACGCTTCTTCAAATTTGCAAAATTTGTCCACAGCGCGATTAACCTCAATTTTGTTTGCTTTTTCAGCTTGGATGCTAATGATCAATTCAAAATTCAATATTTTTTTGCTAATCTTCGTTTAAATTGATGCAACACAATTGAATATGTACGATGTCTGAATGACATTGCTTGTCTTGATACAAGTTTGTTTATACATCCTGAAATTGCAAGTGCAATTGTGAAAGCATTACGTCTCAGAGGGGAAAATGATATATGCCAATGTCCTTTGTTTGGTCTTGTTTTTGATGGATACAAATAAAATATTATAATAGAAAACTAACCTGATTCTGTGGATGCTTGAATTATTCAGGCCTTTCTTATTTTGACTAAATTTTCGTAGACGCTAAATTTTTGCCTGGGGGGCAAGCATCAAGCCAGGGGGAAGTGGGTCTGGGGGAAACTTGCCCCCTGTCCCACAGGAAATTAAACGGAGATCACACGAAACGGAGATCAGCACCGCTGGTTTGGACCTTAAGGGTCTAGTGCCATCATGCTTACTTGCTTGCCATCATGCTTACATCATACTTACATCATGCTTACTTAAGACGAATTGAAATTAAATAAACGGTCATAGCAAGCAAACAAAATAGGTACTAATATAAATGAATGAACAAATCTTAAAACAAGTACAGCTCGAATTGAATATGCAAATCAAGTTTAAAACGAAGTATATAGAACTATACAGTGAAAACGTGTTTAATCAGCTTTACAATGAATATAAAGATATTGGGCTTTCCTTCAATGTTGAAAAAACTGTGTTGTAGCTTACAATTTTCAAGAGACAAATGGTCTTTGTCCCTTTCTCAAAAATTTGTTTACCTGGAATGCATATTGGAAAAAAAATATGAAAGAAACTGTGAAATTATCCCTTGAAAATTTGAAGAAAAAACTGAGAATTGCTTATGCTTCAATTGCATCTGATATTAAACACATAGATAAGTTAAATCTTGCGAAAATTTGTAATAGCCTAGTTGTACCTCATCTCCTTTCTCTTTGTCTGGTTTGGCAGTTTTTTAGTGAACCTCTGAAACTATCTGTTCGTAGAGTATTTTTTCGTTGTGCTAAATTCCTTATCTGTTACCCTCCTTGGACTAAAAATAGTTGCTTAACGATTAAATACCATTTAGATTCACCTATATGCGTTATTGATAACAGGCTACATGATTTTCGTTCTTCTATGTCGATAGTATCTCATCCATGGTCAGCATTATTTATTTAACTGTTTGTTGGGTTTGATTCGTATTTATTTGTAGCTTTTCTTTTCTTTTTTTCTCTTATTACTCCATCTTATGGGCGTCTCGCCCTCTTTTTTGTAGATGAATTATAAATAAATTGATTGATAACTATCGTTACTGTAATATACAATCTAAAGGTTTAGCTTTGATAGGTTTTGGAAAAGGATAATAATTAACTTTAGCGAATAAATGCCACTTTTTTTGTTAAAACCATCTTGTTCGGCATCATCTATCATCAATTATTAGTAAATACTAAATTTTTACAGATAAGACCTAACGTTGGTTTTGATTTCAACTCCCAAAGGGTGACTGAAGACAAAGATTTCTTAAAAAAGAAATATGATCTAATCAGAATGCATTATAATCATATGGTAGTTCACATCCCAATCTTTGGTGAAAAAAAAAGAGGACACATGGGCTAATAATCGTGCGTCTCTATTGCATGGACAACGCTATAGCGTTGCCTTTAGTAAAGGCCATAAGGCTCTAATGTTTTATTATTTATTTATCTGTTTTTTTCCAGAGGCACTTCATATGGAGGGGGGTCGTATGAACTTTGATTTCTTTACCCTCTTGGAAGATATAGCAAGAATTTACAATATTTAAAATAGCCTCTCCTTAGCTGAAGATGATTATTATCGGCTGAAAACTGGAAAGATTCAAAATAACAGATGATGCCTTATTAAGAACAAGAAGGGTCTGAATTTATGCTTTCTTTTTGAAGTGTTGGTACAGGGCAACAATAATTCTTGAAGTTAAATAGCACATTTACGCAACAGATTTCCATGGAGGAGACTTTTCAGCTTGAAGCATGTCGTAAAAGTGATTATCACAGTAAAAATCTTTCTTAATAAAATCTTCATAATTGAACTGACCAAAGATTCCTTGTTAAAGGGGCTAACATATTCATCCAATAAGCCGAATTACAAATCATAACTACAGACAAAATGTATGTAATACAAACGTCGAACTAAATAGTTTTTTCGTGCCAATACATTTATTTGGTGTTTTGCGCTTGTCTATCCATAGTTTTTCAGGCCCCGAGCACGCAGTAACGTCATCAGCTACAGACAAAAGGCATCCGGAATAGGGCTTCCACTTTTCTGTTTCAATTTTCCCTTTTTTTATATCAATTTTCCCTAAAATTCCTTGTCTTTAGATCTGATTTCTCCTTATTTTTCTCCCAAGAAAAAAGAGATATTTTGCCTTAGATTTGCATACAATCTACACGAAAAACGTAACGTAGAATCAAAGTGTTATTTTTTACTTCAGATAATGATATACATAAAATGATTTACACTATCGAGAACGCATAAAAAAGCTCAAGTAAGTGTCATCTCCAGCACTTCATCGCACGTAGCGTTTGCTTTCGTCTTGAATCGAATAAGTGAGACTAGTGTAACGTTCTCGAAACTATTTCGAATGTCTGTTTTGATTAATTTCAGGAGACTAAACAAACGCTCAGCTGGTACAGTGCTAAAGGGTAACGAAAAGATCATTGATATGCACTTTCGCAATTCTGGGTACTTGATTTCCCCAATGCGAGTCTTCAGACTAAGTATCTTCATCCAGTACTGCCCAACTGACAGGTCTTCAACTTGAGTGTCTCCCAAATAAAGCTCAATGACATTGGGCATTACCTGAGATCCCCATTCTATGTCAGTGTTTTGGACGCAACACTTTTCTGTTAGAACAGGAAGTCTCGCGAATAGTGGCCTTAGAGATTTTGGCTTCAAATTTCTTACACTCCTTGGTTTAACCGATGCCAAAATCTCATAAATTTCGTCTTCAAACTTGAAACGGTCTCGAACCTGATTCATTAGACTATATAATAGTTTCGACACGACCGGTAAAAAAGATAAATATTATCACTTGGCCTTTGAGCTTCTACGAGTTCTTGCATTGAATCGGTTGCAGCTATTCCCACATATGTCTGGTTTAAAGGCAGTTACTCACTTGAAAGGTAAGGATTCATTTGGTGAACAAACCAACACTGTAAAAATAGTCTAGTTCTATGAAGTTAGACGCAACATCATTCAAGTTTGCTGACACTTCCCTTTAGGGAATGCAGAAGTGGAAGCTCAGATTGAAAAACTGTATTGAGTTCATTAGAGAGGCCAAGAGAGTAGTCCATAAATTCAAGGTATGGCTTTGTCAACTAGCTTTGTAATGTTGACAAGATAAGGTCATTGGTTATAGTTGGGTCGTCAGATGTGGTTTCTATGAAATAATCAGTAGGAGCAACCCGGTGCTCAATAAGCCTCTTTATGCAGGCTTGAAGGGATAATCGACGGGTCTGTCCTAGTGAAAAAAATTGGGAGGGCTTTGCATCCAAAGAACTATTGAAATTCTGCATACTTATCTCGCCTGGAAGCACTCCTGGAAAAAGCGGGCATACATATTTCGTGCCAAGTCTTCTAGTGTCTGGAGAGGTGACAAGCATGCATAGGATGAACATGAGTGAATAAAATGGCACGAGCATTTCATATTCATGATATGAGGCACGATGGCTTTCATTAGTGCTTAAGCAGATTTATTGGCTCCAAACATAACGTTTAGCAGTATCTGCACAAAATCCAGCAATATTTTGCTAGGGAATCGAGCTTTTTTCAATGACTTGTTTGATGCAGTGACTTGTCCTTACTTTACCTCAGGTTTCCCTGAAAATCCTTACTTTACCCCAGATTCTCCCTATATTCAAAACAAATATCCCTCAAAAAAGTGATTTCTCCCTAAAAGTGGAAGCCCTGATCCGGATACCCAACCCTTTCTTAACATTGAAAGATTGGACTGTTAGGCATCTGGTTCATATACCTTTTGTCTGTGATCTTAACTTACGTCTCCACGTTTTCTTGTAAAAAGTTTGTTTCTAGACTCTCCCAAATTTCGATATGATTTCGCAGTATTGACACATTTTTTTTTCTAATACTACAAAAACGTTAATCACAAGTTCAAGTTCTAAATAGGTTATTTTTGGTGTTTTGAGAATCTCCAGAAAGAACAATCTTCTTCAAAAGATGGCTACAGTTGCTAGAGGAAGATTAATTGCAGTTATTGGGGATGAGGTAAAATTGGTAGAAAGAACGCTTGTTTGGTTAGGTTAAACGGTGGCTTAAGACAAACATGTTGTTAATTCCTCCATTCAGTTATCTTTCTAAATATAATAATTGGTGTCATTGCACTTACATATCTGCCCCCTATCTTTTATGGGGCTAGATATAGGTCTAGATTGGGGGCTATTGAGAAGGAAACATGTTTAAAAAACTATTCTTACTTCATAATATGTTATGCAGAATAATTGTAGCAAACACATTTTGCTTGCAGGCCTGCTAGACTTTACCCTCTTCCCCACTAGTGAGTAAATATTTAATCAAAATTAGCCTATTTATTTGCTATGCATTTTGCCACTTGTCACCTGTTTTCTGGATCTTTTTTGTTGTGGTTGTTTAATTTACTGGTCATGGGTTGAAACAAGAAAGACACATTGGGTGAATGAAAGGGAAATATCTAACTTTGGCTATATGTTTGTACTTTAGGGAGGTAGTAAAGTATAGCAGAGATATATCAAGAATGCATTAGCTATAATTATTCTGCATACTATGAAGTAAAAAGAATTATCTTAACAGGCTTTTATCACATAGCCACTAAACTAGACCTACACCCAGTAAAATTTCCACAGTTTGTATAATTTTCTTACCAATAAAGTGAACATAATAGCCTACTTGATGCCTTATGTTCTTCAATAATATAATAATTGCTTCCACTGCAAATTCAAATTTAAGCACTTTTTAAGCTCTTAAAAATGATGAATTTTCAACTAAAGTATGAGTAGCCTATCACTTATTTTTCTACAAAATAATACTATGTTTTCTCAGTGCTGTTTTCTTGGTTGTTCTTGACAAAATAATACTACATTTTCTCACTGCTAAAATTATTTATAATAAGGTTAGGTCAAAAAGTGCTTAAATTGGAATTTGCACCTAGAAGCAACTATTATATTTGTAAAGAACATAAAAATAGGCATCAAGTGGTATGTTCACTTTTATAGCCTATGAACTGCAAAAAAATTACCTTTCACCCTAGTATTGTGTAGCCTTGGCTTATATTCAAAACTAGGCCAATGCTGGTACTTTTTTCAAATTGGCTTTGTTTAGTGTTATGAAGCAAGTGCAGATGAGGAATCAGGATAAATTTGGCTGATAGAATTAAGAAGATAGCTTTTGTCCATCTTTGGAAGTAGCCCAGTTCAGGAAAGTGAATAAAACTCTCATAGAGCCTTAATCATACCTTTGAACCTCCATGCCTCTCCTCTTCATACAGCATTGACTATTGATGACCATTTAGAATCTTTGTTTTAAAAGTGAAACATGGAGAAATAGACATAAGGGCTACTACTGAAATGAGATACAAGGAAATTGTTTTAGCCTTATATCTTTGCTCAGTCCTCATTTAGCCTGTGCCTATTAGGTATTAAAGATCAGAGAATCAATTTCTTTAACTTAAAGGAAAAGACTTGATATTATCTAAAATTCTGCTGAAATAACAGAAACTATATCTTCAAAAACTTGTGCCAGTGAAAAAGAGACCAAAAACCCAAAGTTGAAGTAAAATGTTGTTTGTTTTCTTTTGTCAAAATTTAGATGGATTTAGACCTGTCATCTATGTAATCTTCTAAGCTTTGGAAATAAGGAAAGGGTAAAGATTGGATTAGCTTGATAGCAACTTTCCCAGGTATATTTTAGACCATAGATTCAGACCTAGCTACTTTTCCTAACCTTTTCATCACCTAACCTGGCTACTTTCCATGATTACATGAAGCCCATCAACTAGAACTTTATCAATTTGAATGACTCTCAAAATGGTCTTAAGTGGAGTTTATGAGAGTTTGTTGCTTTAAGGTTAAGAAAAAATATCTTTCAGAACTAATTAATAAAAAGTAATTTATTAACATTCTGAAGTGCTCAACTGTTCACTATATAATTAGTTTAATTGATTTCATTTTAAAACATCTAAACAAGCCTAGGAAAGGGATAAATTTGATTGTAATATATCTGAAAAATCTTTGATTTTGTTTATCCCAAGATTCTACTGAAAAATCTGACAAAGATACATATTCCTGAATATCTTATTGATATTTAAACAGTTTTTTTTTTAGATAAACTAGAAACAAATTTTAAAAATAATTTTCCCTCTATTTGCCAGTTTTAAGCAGTGTTTTACAAGGAACAGTGATTGGTTTCTTATGCTTTGTCCTCATGATCAATGAAATAGCTACTGGGCTAGACAAAAGATAGAAGTATGCCCATGATTAGGTCTGGCTGATGAGATCCAGTGTATTTTGGCTGAACAGATCTCAAAGGTGTACCCTAATCATAGAAAAATATATATAGATGGATCTGTCCAGAGGAAGAGAGATGGAGTAGGAGCGTGTATCCCATCCCTGAATTTGAATATCTATTCTCTGCTCCCATTTGGGATATTCTATTTTATTTGCTTAATTATGTGCCATTCACCTGGCCCTGGATGCACTTCTAAATTATAACATAGAATCTGAAAATATACTCTGTCTCTCTGACTGCAAATCAGCATTACTATTGCTCCAAAATATTAATAGAATTACCAATGACAAGGATTCATATAATATTAGAAGACAACTTCTTAATCTTAAGACTAATGGCAATCAGATTTATTTCCAACATGTTCCAAGTCATAAAGGCATCAAATATAATGATATGGCTGATTCTTTAGCAGCAGAGGCTTCCATGTTAATCCCTTGTCCTTCCTCTGACCTCAATTCACAAGATATTATCAGGCAAAGATCCAGTGTTAATTACAGTATATTAATTATCCCTGTTTCATACTAGATTAAATACTGTGCTATATTACTGGCTGAAATCAGGTGCCTTTCTTCTAAATAGCTTGTTATTTAATTGGAAGCTACATCATTACCCTTTATGCTGAGTCTGCTTCTCAATTGATGAAACAATTCGGCATTTATTATTTGATTGCCAGGTTCTGAGTGAGGAGACTATTTATCTAAAGCTTTTGTGCTCCTTGGTTAAGATTCCAAATACTTATACAGTTATCCTGAATTCTAACCTGTCCTGGGATATTGATCATAAGATATTTAAGGCATCTATTGATATCTTAAAGAAGAGAAAAACTGTTTAGTGATTATTAAAGAATGAAGATGTCAATTTAAAATAGATGATTTACTTATAGATTTTGATTATGCAGGAATGAGTAGGAAGAGCCATATTGGTACTGGCCAGCCTAGTGGCCTCAAACTGCTGGGGACAGGTAGCTCAGGTACCTGCACTTCCCATAATCAATAATAGTGTATTATTGTATATAATAGTGTATATTTGTTGTTTGCTGACTGGAGGAGAATAGTGATTCCCGTGGCTAGTCTGTCCAATGAAGGAGTCAAAGAAGTGAAAGGACTTGATGATAGTCCAAATACTTCTACAATTTTTTGAACTAGAACTGAAGTATGACAAATAAAAATAATGAAGAAAAGGGGAATTTTTGAATAATCTACCTATATTCCAAGTATAGGCAGAATATGTGGCAGAATAACCTACAGTATTTGTTTTACAATTTTCTCTTTTTTTTCATGTTTCCACAAAACTTGTTTCCTGGTCAATTTAAAAATTTGCTGCCATAAGTCCCTGGGCAAAGGGGATTAATGAGCAAAAGTAACTATGCAAAGGATTGTTTCCTTCTCTAGGAAAGAGGGCTCCAAAAAACGGCAAATTTTTCATTTGTCTGAAATTTATATGAAACATTAAGATAATGGAACCCCTATGGGGAAGGAGAATGAATGAAAATATTACTTCCTCTAAAAATGGCGAGAAAAGTGTCAAAAAACATGTTTCCACCCCCAATAAATAGAAAGGGCTATCTTAGAAACCATGGCTTCAATAGCTAATTCAGTTGAAAGTTGGATGTTCTGGTGCCCTTTCTTAAGACCAAAAGCTACTGGAGAGCAATCAGCCTTCATTCAGTTTGTTTTCTGCTATTTAGCAGAACCCTTATGATATTGAATCAAAATTTGAGACATTATTTTGTTCAAAATGTTTGCCTCTGAAGCTGATATCACACCCACATTCCCAGTATAAAACTTTATCTTAACCTTCTATGATAACTCAACCCCCCAGAAACATGAAAAAATAATAAATTGTGAAAATAAATAAATAATATAAGCCAGATGATCTATGGGACAACAGGGGTTGGCAACCTTTTTTTGGCTAAATTAGTAAAAATGAGGTACTTGTATCTTACAAATGGGTCAAATCTTAAAAAAATGTGATGTCTAGAAGGATCTTGTGCTTTAGAATTCTCATTTTAAATCCCAACCAGATCCAGTAACATTGAAGGGGGGGGGGGAACTGGAATTCTTGGAAAACTTGAAAATTGAAGTATCTCATGAATGGGTGATCTGATCTGAATGAAACTAGATATATAGAAGAATCTTATATCTCAGATGCTCCAATTTCAATTTGAATTGGATCCAGGGACATATAGGGTTGGAAGGGGAAACAGAAATCTTGGAAAAACGCTTAGAGCAGAGAAATTGGGATGAAACTTGATGGGAAGAATAACCACAAGTTATAGATTTGAGATTGACATAATTGGTATGGATCTGTTCTCTTTGGGGGAGCTGGGGGTTGTTAATTTGAAAAATTGAGTTATTTTTAACTTAAGAATGGGTGACTGGATCTTAATGAAATTTGATAATTAGAAGGAACTCATGTCTCAGAGCTCTTATCTCAAATCCTGACCAGATCGGTTGACATTGGGGAGAGTGTGAGGAGGAAACCAGAAATCTAGGAAAGCACTTATAAATGTTGTAGATATGTGATTGATGTAACTGGACTGGATCTGCTCTCTTTGGGGGAGTTAGGTGGTGGGGTTCAGTGCTTTGGCGAGTTTGGTGCTTCTGGATGTGCTAGGATGATGAAAATTAGTAGGTGTGTCAGGGAGCTGCACAAATTGACTTGATAAAGTTGTTTTCCCTGATCTGACCATCTGGGGGGTTGAAGGGAGAGGAAAAATTAGAAAAATTGATGTATTTTTAACTTACAAGTAGGCAATCAGATCTTAATGAATTTTGATATTTTGAAGGACCTCGTGACTCAGAGCTCTTATTTCAAATCCTGACCGGCATTAAGCCTGTGATTTTCCTTTTAAAGCAATCTATTGATTCTTAGAATTTTGCTAGAGCTCATACAATATGAGCTCTTGGCTCTTCTGACCTTATCACAAGTGCCACATGAGCTCTTAGCTCTTGTTTTACATTGTTTTCATGTTCTTTCTTGCCATTAGAAAACTTTTCATAACCGCATGCAACACTGAAAGAAAAATGGAAGTGATGCTAAAGGTCCCTTTTGGTCCAAAATTTTCAAACTTATGAGCCAAGCCCTTGACAACCCTAATTTGAAGCTTGTGGCTATTTGACAGACTTATAATTTATAGCTGGATTTTCATGTATGTGCTGATATTTGAGAGATTTGAAGTTTGAATTACATGGCTTGTTTACTTTCCAATTTTTAAACACATACAGAAATTGAGGGATTTCTATCTATTTGCTGGTTACTGTGTGTTTCTAATGAGAACTGTTTAATTAATTCTAGTTTTATTTTTGAATTCATTCTTATTTTGTACCAGTCCCTTTTCTACTCTGACACAGAAAGGGGTTCAACCTTCTGTGTTATGTATATATGTATAAATAAATACATTTGTGCAAATAGACGTCTTGGAGCTTCTAAAACAAACCTCGCCACAGTACTTCGATTCAATTTGTTTATAACATGTCAAAACAAAAAAGGGCACAGAGCCCCTAAATGATGGAAAACAACAGAAGGGGGAAAAGGAGAAAATAAAAGAAAACTGTTACACTAAAGAAATTAGCTCCCTGCAACACCAATCTGCATCAGCCTAAGCTACAGATGGTCCACCTTTACTCCTATCTATTCTAAGCTTTTCTTTTTTACTTGCCTGTGTGGTTTCAAGGTTTCTTTATATTCTTTCTTATGACCTCTTCCACAAAACCTAATCTTTTGCAATCGTCCATCCTTTGTCTGCAATGCATGACATATAATCTTTCTTTCATTATCAAACAGTTTGTGGTAACAAATCAAACAGTTTGTGGCAATGAACTGTAGTAAGGAGCGACCCAGCTCAATAGTAACCAAAACTCTAAAAAACGGAGTTTTGATACCAATAGTTATATCAAAAGAGAGTCGCATTTTAGTGCTGATTTTAAATATATAAGTTTTATCAAGAATAGTTTTACCCATCAAAAGTTACGAGCCTGAGAAAATTTGCCTCATTTTGGAAAATAGGGGAAAACACCCCCTAAAAGTCATACAATCTTAACGAAAATCACGCCATCAGATTCAGCATATCAGAGAACCTAATTGTAGAAGTTTCAAACTCCTATCTACAAAAATGTGGAATTTTGCATTTTTTGCCAGAACACAGATCATGGATGCGTGTTTATTTGTTTTTTGTTTTGTTATTTTTCCCAGGGGTGATTGTATTGACTGAGTGGTGCTAGAATGTCGCGAGAGGGCTCATTCTCAACGAAAATTAAAAGTTCTAGTGCCCTTTTTAAGTGACCAAAAAAATTGGAGAGCACCTAGGCCCCCTCCCACTCTCATTTTTTCCCAACACCCAAAATTCTGGGATCTCTTTACACTAAAGTTTCTTACTGTTTTGAAAAGTAGAGTTAAAAGAAAGAGTCAAACTTTAACGTAAAGAGCAAGGCATTGGGGAGGAAAAGCCCCTTTCATAAATGGAGTAATTTCTGTTCATTTAAGTTTTAATGTTGCTCCTTACTTTCATATAAACAAAAATTGTTTTTTTTTATTTAATAGCCATAGAAAGCAAGATCAAAGCAGCTTTTTCATACACCTTAATGTTTGATGTACAGTGAGTCATTCTACCAAAAAGCAGGTTTTAAAGAGACACTTTTTAGAAAATAGTTGTAAAGAAGCAGGAAATAAATACACTGGAACCTTTTAAAGCTCTAATGTTAAAGAAATCATATATAGGATTTATTCTGCTTTTTTTTTCTAGAGTTGCTGCCCAGAGTATTCAAACTAGCCATAGATTATTTTACATGTAGGCCTAATTGCCTTTATACAAAGTTGGGAGTGATAATGAACTGTTAAGAGTTTTCTCTTTTTAGTTTTTATTCTTTCTAGGACACTTGTGTTGGATTCTTGCTTGGAGGGATTGGAGAAATGAATAAACATAGACAACCAAATTATATGGTAGTTAATAAAAGTATGTCTCTTTACTACATATATAGTTTCACTGAAAATTCTAGTTTATCCATCACATTTTGCTTTTTTCAGTGTCATTGTTTGTATTTTTTTTTCTTTTTGTAAATATTAATTAAGATTCATTTGCATTTCGTGGTTTAAATTCTAATTTACTGTTGAAATGTGATAAAAGTTAGCTGTCAAAGGTTTCCCTATTTTCCTGCCTATTGTTTGTTCTTGCCTTGGCTTCTATTTTTGTTTCATAAGCTGTTGAGTAGAGAGAGGAGAAGCAGGGACCAAGATTTTTCCTGGGTGGGTAAGAATGCAGAATTCCTTTATAATTAATTCATTTTCCTGATATTTTCAAGTTCTCGAAGGATTTGTGGCTTTACAAAGCTGAGGAAGACATGGTTCTCTGGCCATCTCTAAAGTGGCGTTGCTGTGTTTTTTTTTATATACTGGAGCAATATTGATTACTTCTTCATGCTTGATTAGATGAAATAGTCCTTGATAACAAAACCATTATTATTATTTTTTTAGAGATAGCTTAGCCATAATAAGCAACATCTTGGGAATTTCAATTAACATACCAAGCCTATCTCGTCAGCATTGTTTACCTGGCTGGGGTCTTCCGAAAACCCCTGATTTTTTTTTTTTTTTTTTTCTCAAATATTTATTCTGCAAGATTGTTCAAAATACTTTTTTTTGTTGGTTGCCTGGAGATGCACTTCAATTAAAAAACTACTGTGAGTAATTTCAAAGCACCCACTCACATACCAAGCCTATTTTGTCAACGTTGTAACCCCTTTTTGTTATTTCCTAACTATTTGTCTGCAAGATGGTTCAAAATACGTTTTTGGGGGTCTGGAGATATATTACTTTATGTACAAAACAAAATGTCTGTTCATGTTCTGTAAAAAAATAAAAATAAATGAAAACTTTTGTAACGTTGTGTACCAAGCGGGGTCCAGGGGGAACCCTGAGTACTTTATATTTTTAACGATTTTTGAAAGAATGTAATTTATGCATATTTATGAAATTTTGATGGTTACCTTATCCAAGAGGAATTGAAAATCTAGGTTAAACTGATTTCCATAATGTCGGCGGAATCACCAAAACCCAACCTTTGGGTTCCTCCGGGGACCCTCCCCCCTTTGGTATTCTTTGGTAAAGGTGCAGTTGCAACCTAGTGTATCATATCATTTTTTTTTTTTTTAGGTACAAGTATAAACGATATCGAAGAATGTTTCAAACGTTTTGTCAAGCGGGATGACATTGATATAATTCTAATCAACCAAAATGTAAGTCCAATCATGTATATGTATTGAAAAATTAAACACTCCTTAAGGAGGAAGAGAAAGAAAATTCATATTTTATATTTTGCAGTGCACAAAATTTTGTTTATCATGTAAACACAAAAAGTGAAATCTGATAGATATTATACATTTTTATGTATATTTTACTTCGTTTTTTTGTGGTGGCCACAAAACTCTCCGCTACTCATCTGCTAATTTTTAGTTTGTGCTTGTTGTTTTATGCTTTATACTTTTTGTGGTTTTTGTTTTATACTATAATAATTTTCATGCAAGCCACTTGCAACAGAAAATGAAAAAAAAATTTTAATTACATGCAAAAACTAGCTGAAACCTCAAATAAATTTTTGATCTACACGAAAGTGTTTTGTTCCAACAGGAGATACTCTGTGCTGTCAGGTTATCAAAATATCACGCCTGCAATATGTTGGGATGGCTTTGGGAATAAAGTTGGATGTATCACGGGGTGCTTGGAGCAACAAGTGACTTGATTGACACGGATTTTGAACAAGATTTGACACGGATTTTTTTACACGGATTTTTTTTACACGGATTTTTGATTGAAAAATTTTGACACGGAGGGGGTTCCACTGCAGTGCACCCAACCAGTTAACATATTAAACATCTTGTTATTTGCATGACAGTCCACATTTTTGGTTTGTAGGTTGAAGTGACTAAAATTATAATATGAACATCCTTAAACTGCAATATAAGTTTTAATTAGGACTTCAGTTTTAGCTGATATTTTAGGCTAATTTTAAACGCTCCGAGCGTTTTAGGTGAGTTTTAAACGATCAAAGCATTTTACTACTGCTACTTCTAACCACTCACCAAAGCACAAAGCCGCCTGAGGCCAACAGCTACGCACGCTCCTCCTCGATCCCAGTTTATTCAAAGGCTCCCTCTTTACATCCTCCTACGTAGTTCCTATTTCCTTTAAATCTTTCTTTATGACATCCTCTCACCCCAACTATGGACGACCTGCTTTCCGTTTAGCCCTAGGTGGTTGGCTGAAAAGGAAAATCTTCGGCAATATGTCATCTTTTATCCGCAGAACCTGCCCTAGTCATGTCAACCTTTTTTTTATTATAGCCCTGAAAAGCGGAATTGAACCAAACTTTTCGTACAGCCTACTGTTTAAAATATGGCCAAAGAAATTTGACAATTTCTTCCATTCCTTCAGGATTGATCTCAATGATTTATTCTGATGTAAGAAAATATTACAGAATAACCTTAAATTACAAATTGGCTGACAGAAGAAAGAAGGAAACGTAGAATTAAACTTAATGGGAAGTATATTAAAGATAAGAAAAAAAATTAGACGAGGAATTAATTTTAAATGAGAAGTTTAAAGAACTTTGGAATTATGGGAAGACAGGATCAGCTTAGCACCAATGGATTTTTTAAGCCTGCTAAACAAAATCCTGGGTATTTTGGGCATCCTAGGTATTCCCCAAGTATCTTGGTTTTCAGTAATATAATGTCATTTTGCAATGTAAGTAGTCATGAAAAAATATTCTTTCATTTTCCCAGAATTTTCCCTGGGTTTTTACCCAGAGTTGGGGTGTATTTAGGCATCAGCAATGGTTTAGAATTCTAGAAAGACCAACATTGAATACTATAGTTCTGTATTATGAAAGGTGCTGATAATGTGGACCAGGCTGATTTCTTTAAGCTTAGTCATTACTCAGCCACTCAACAAAAATTGTATAAACTGTATTAGCTGCAAGTGCACAAGAAAATAGGTCAATGTAGCATTATTAACCGAGCAACAAAACTTCGGAATGAATTACCTGATACCATAGTTTCTGCGCAAACGGTGCAAACATAGAGTGGTCTCGTTGAAACTGAGTTCTATCAAAAGCAGTTTTAGGAATATAGTCAGTTATATAGTTGTTTTTACTTAAGAATATGTTTTGTTTTTTATTTTTTGTTTTGTGTTTGCAGTGTTGCTGTTGAGCTGTCATTTCTTGTGTTTGTATTGCGACAAGCCTATGGCTTTCTCCTGTTTTGAATCAAACAAATAATGATTTAATTTGGGCTATATATTTGCAAATTTAGGGGGTGGGGGTTAAGCTACCTAACCTAACCCCCATCCTCCTAATAAGCAAATATATAGCCCAAATTATTCAAATTCAATGCATTCTGTCACCCGTCATTTGTCTTCATGGCTATGGAACCCGTTTCTGAGATCTTACAGTCAGCAAACTTCATGAATGTTGCGTGTTAAAAATCACTTGTGAAAAAATCTTAAGCTTTTTCGATCCGATATCATCTTCAAGAATAGGTTCAATGCACCCTTAATACCTGAGTCTTGGGGAGTCTTTACCAGTCCAAAAAAGGTGCTTTAGGCCAGACGTAAGACCTCGACAAAAATCAGTCTGCATAGCATCCGTGCGAGCTGTATTACTGTACGCCTGTGAGACATGGCCACTAAAGCCTGAAGAGACTAGAGCTCTGAACGCATTCTATCACCACTGCTTTAGCTTTATAATCCAAATCAAAATTATCCGCTGTATTTTGATCTGTGAGCTCTACTACTGTACGCCTGCGAGACATGGCGGCTCAAGACTGAGGAGGTTAGAGCTCTGAACGTGTTCGATAACCACTGCCTTCCCAATATACTCCGAATCAACAGATGGTCTAGAATTTCCAATAGCGAAGTAAGGAGCCCCTGTGGTAAGGCTGAAGAGCTATCCTTTGGCGTCGCCTCAAACTCCTCGGTCATACCTTGCGTCGCCCCAAAGGTACGATACGTCGAGACGTTCTTATATGCCAGCCAATACCATCCTGAAGACGACATCGAAGAGGACAAAAAACACATATTTGGTAGAAATTCAAAGAGGACCTTGAACGATGGGGAGACTTCTGGAGGCATAGTAGGAGATGTGACAGAGACTGGCTGAAGGTCGCTTGAGAAGCTGCAGCCGACAAATTAATTCCTAAGCCCATTTTGCTGGGCAGGTCAGTTTCTTCTTCTGGTTCCCGTCGAAAGTAAGTAATACCTGTCTCCATTGGAGCTTAGGCCGTTTGGACACCTATATAACTTTTCTCTGTGGTTGAGATAAATAGACGTTTTCAAATATCAAGTATCCAAATCTATTAAGTAGAAAAAGATTCTATTTCAGGTAGCAGAAATGATACGATATGTAATAGATGCTCATACTGAGCCAATTCCAGCAGTATTGGAAATTCCTTCTAAAGATCACCCATATGATGCATCAAAAGATTCGATATTGCGAAGAGCCAAGGTACTTCTTTTTGTTTTTAGCTTCGATTTGCTTATAGTGTGTATGATATAGATGAGGAATTCTCAATGGAGGAATTTCATAAACTCGGAAGTCTAGGAGAGATCTGCAAGTAAGATTGATCCACCATTAACTAGGGGGAAACCACGTAAACTAAGATGAAAGATGTATACTATATGTTGTCCAAAAATTATTGAGACTTGCCATTTATATTACTAGTTGCGCAAATTCCGTTTATGAACTTATCCAAAACAAATATGCTGCAAGGTTTACCTCTGCTCAGACAAGAAATTTGGATTGACCTTAAGGAAGTAATCCTTGTCAAACAATTTGGGTTTTAATTCGGTTGCGGCTAAAAATAAATCTGTGACAAGACTTTCATCTTCCTTCAGGTCGTTATGTACATTCGGTTCACGTATCTTTGACAAAAAAAAATCGATTTTTGCTTCAAAATTCAATGTTTTTGAATTAGAAATTTTAGCCTCAGTTTTCTTTTGCTGTTGCTCAAACTTTTCGAAAAAGCTAAAGAGCTTAACTTTTTTCCTATGCCAATAAGTACTTTATAAAAGTTTGTCGAAGAAATTTTTGAATGACTTAACACACTTAACTGGTGCTTTGTTAGTGGACTATGATGGTTTCAAGACTATTTAGTACCAAGGATATCAAACTGATAAAACTTTTTGCCCGCTGGACTTATCTTAGGTATAAAAAATGTTTTGACAAATATTTTCATGTGAGACACATCATGCAATTGCATTTTATACGTCTATATTTTCTATTTGGCCATATAAGAGAAAAAGCGCTATTTTCAATGTAGCACATGCTACAGTGCTACACATGAAAATAGCGCTTTCGTGTTAAAGGTGGCAACCCTGTTGACTAGACCAGAAATTGTTCCAGGGGGGCAGAAGGATTCTTTATTTTTGCGTCCTAAATGCTTATAATCTATGATATGAGTTCTTTTTCAATGACCTTCTTTTTTTCACCGCGCTAAATTTCTTTTTCTTGGCAAATAAGTACTTTATGATAGTTAGTGAAAGAACTTTTTGAATGACTTAACTCACTTAGATGGTGCTGTGTGAGTGGACTATTAGGGTTTCACGGTTATTTAAGTACCAGGGATATCAATATAATGCGATTTTTTGCCCCATCTTAGCTCTTTTCTTCATCCCCCAAAAACCGCGCCTTTCTAAGATTTTTTCTTTTTATTGTTCGAAAATTATGAAGTTTAGGGCAGTCCCGAATTTTTGTCAGCGTTGCCACGTTGGACTGTAAAATAAATGAGCAAAATTAGTGAAATTTGACGACACTTTTCGTCACTAAAAATTCAAACGTTAATAGCCTCCTGATTCTCAAAACAACCAAACCTTCAAAGCAAAGTTGCATCTTCTTAAGCTCTTTCGCGCCGTATGTTTTCAGCTTTGTTTTTTTAATTCTTCATCCACGTCTCTAACAATTCGGCACCTGCTACTTCCAAAAACTGTATAGTTGTGTATGGAGCTTTTCTCCGTTCTTAATTGTTTTAAGGCCCATTTGCAAGGATACTGTACTAATACTGAGATTTAACTAGCGCTAATTTGACCCTTTTGGAATTTTTTCATTAATTTTTTAGCCAGTAAGAAATACTATGAGAAATCTGATTGGCTCAATTTTGCACTCACTAGATCTGAGTATTAATTAAACCTCATTGTGATAGACCCTATACATAATTTAAGCTATTGCTGTTATTATTAATTAATGCGTTTTTTTTGTTTTTTTTTAAAGGGTGTCTATAGTGCTGAGTGAAGTTCATCAAAGAAGATTCTTGTTTTGAAAATTCATCGTTCTATTATTTTGTTTTATTGGTGTTTAATAAAAAAATCCATCGTTTAATTATTTTTTACCTATTTCATGGTTTAAGTTATATTTCAAAAAATACTTTATTGAATTTTAATTCGGACAGTGGGGTTGGGAGGGCTGAAGGGATCTGGTCCATTATGCCTCCAATAATACAGACTGAACCATCCCTATGTGATCCCGTTTCGAACAAGACGGAATATGCCTATCTCTTTGAAAAAAGAGATGGCGGTGAGTTTAAAGGACAACAAGGATTGGATCCATACATCCGAACATACCTATTGAAAATCACTGTCCGTCTTCAAATTAAACAAGGTGCTTCCCCCCTGCATTTCTGCAATGAAGTTGGCAACGGGCCATTAAATTGGCAATAAGGGCCATTGGCGTGAATTAGGTGAGGGGCCGTGACTTGCTGAAATATTGAAAATGGTACAAATCCTGAATGCATTTTCGTATGAAAAACAGGTGTCATGTATATCAGCTCGTCAGAGATTTTTGATAAACATTGAAAAGATCTTGTCTATTCTGGTTATAAGTTTATTTTCTTGCCTCGGTCTTACTTTCTCAAGAGAAAAGTATCCTTTTACATAGCTATACAGTGCTTTGATATATAATGGTTTTATCCAGCATTATATGTAGCTTTCCAAAGAGATCTCATATCCATCATTCCGGTCTGAGGACCGAACTTTCCGTAGAAACTACAGAAACTAGACCTAAAATACTTCCAAATAGTAAACGAAAATCGGTGGCCGACAAAATACAAGGAGACAAATCCAAATTATTCCAAGCGCAACACAATACAGGGAAAATTTAAATTAGCTTCTAAAAATTAGTTGCCAATTTAGACATGTGATTGGCTTCTAAGTTTTTAGCTAATTCGGCGAAGCCCATTCTAGAATTAATTTTTAAAGCTTTTTCCACAAAACGGGTTTTTCAAAGAAAAGGAAAAAGGAAAGAAAGGGAAATAAGGTCAAATAATCTTCCAAGCGTAAAACTACCACAAATGAAACCCAAAACGAACAGAAATTACAATAAATAACCGAGACAAACTAATAACGAGCAAAAATTAACATGAGTAGTGCAGACAGCCCCCATGCCTTCTCAAGAGCAGAACATAATTTGCACTTTAATGAAAGCAAAATAATATGTTTAAATGTTTTCACTTTTTTGACTTTAATAAATAAAAAAATATTGAAACTTATGGAATAAATATCACAATATGTATATTAAACTGACAATCCACGTTTATCGTTTTTTTTTTGTATAATGCAAATTATGTTCTGTATATGAATGCTTATGAACAGTGCTCGATCATTATTGTTCACTTTAATTTTATACATCCTCAAGCTGACTAAAAAAAAAAAAAAAAAATATAATCTCATTCCAAAAAGTTCTTTCTGTGCTCTTTGACAACTTGTATACTCTTACACTCTTTTTTTATTTAAGTTGTAAGAGCAGAAGTAGTAATAATACTAGCCCGAAAATTTCAACTTAATACCCCCTATCGTTCAGATATGCACACAGTGCCTTTTGATTTATTTATAAAAAAAATTAGGGCCGATTACATAATTGTGGGGAGGGGGGGTTCAGATATCCAATATCCTAGAGACATAGTTACTGGACCATTCTACGATGCTGAATAAAATGACTGTCTTCAAATTTTGATTCGATGTGTATGGAAAATAAATGGGCTTGGGAGGAGTGTTGCTTGCCCTCCAATCTCTTTTGACTCTTAAAAATGACACTAGAACTTTTTTATTTAGTTCAACGTCCACCTAAATATTCCTTGAAAGCTTCCCTTTAATACTCTTAGCTTGTGTAGTAGCTGTAGTTGCATCAGCATTAGTAGCAGTATGCGCATAGCACCTTTAGTTTCTTCAACATCCCCTTCAACAGACGCTGAAAGTTTAAACTTAATACCATGAACCATTGCTGAAGCATTTCTGATACGTCGTCTTAACAACCTGTGTAGACATAGTTTCGATTTAATTCCATACAGTTTCAATATCTCCAAATTTTTGCCTCATTACCCTTAGTTTTGGTAGTACCAGTAGAAGTAGTGATAGTAGTAGCAGTAGTGTGAGTAGAATCAGTAGCAATAGGGTGTAAATATTTTCTCTTGGTTAATTAACATCCCCCACAACAAGACCTGTTAGTTTCAACTTCACACACTAAACTGTTTCAAAAATATTGCTGTTACACCCTTTTGACAACCCGCATACAGACGGCGTATTGTGATTAAGTTTACCCCCCCCCCCAAAAAAAAAACCTTCATACTCTTCACCTTCATACTCTTACGCATAGTTGTAATAGTAGTCATAGTAGTAGTATCGTATTCAGCGCTATACAACGCTGCCTAAGCAAAGAGCGATGTGGACAACAAGTATTATTATTTTTTTTTTTAGACCAGGGCACTTCGTATAGAAGGAGTTGTCGAAGAAACTCCTAAAAGAGCTCATTTGATTGGAAATTGAAGGGGCTAATGCGCTTTTTAATAGTCAAATGTGATTGAAGGCCAGCCAACCCCCCTATCACGCCTATCATTTACCCAAACACATCCAGTCGAAATTTCGAGACAGTCATTTTGCTTCAGCATAGTTGTAAGGTCCGGAAATTATGTCTTTGAGGATGATACCCCACCACAGCCCTCAGGGCAAGAGTTGTAAGTTATGCCCTAGGGGCATACAAGGTTTTTTTAAAGGGTGGTCGTATAAGCTTCAGAGGGGCTTATTGGATTGGTAATCAGAAGTCCTAGTTCCCTTTTTAAGTGTAAAACTGATTGGAGGGCAGATAATCCCCCCCCAAACGCCGTATTTTCCCGAAATGTCTGATAGAAATTTTGAGGTGGCCATTTGTTGCCGTAGAAACTTCAGAAAGGGCTCATACGGTTGGATAGGCATTACCACTCTGTAACAGCTGGAAATATCACTGAAACTTTTAAAGGAGCTAATTCGATTGAATGTCCAAAAAATATATTATCATTATCGTTAAGTAACCTACCTGTCGTACTAAAAATAATGTAATTTGTTTTAGATGCGTTAACTGCTAGGGAACTACCAACCGTTAAACTGTGCAAACGTTCAAGTGCTAAATTAGCCTTGTGTACAACCTGCACCAAACAACTACCAATTACGGTTATCGCAGTGTCGTCCGCGAAAGAGGTCAGCGCCTCCTCTCCAACATGTGAAGTCTAGGAATTAACATAAATAAGATAAAATAGAGGTCCCAGCACGGAACCTTGAGGCACTCCACACTTAACACCGAACTCTCTGCTTAACATATCTGATAAAGCAACTTTGATAGTGCGGCCATGCAAGTACGATAAAAACCACTTTACACAAGTACTACCTAACCCAAGCCCGCTTAGTCTACTTAGAAGAGTATTAAATTCAACAGTGTGAAAAGCCTTACGGAAATCTACAAAAACAGCGAAAGAAACCATATTATTTTCATGTGCATTATCAACAAAATTTAAAAGATGGTGCACCGCATGACTAGTGGAATGTTTACTTCTGAAACCAAACTGGCCATCATACAATATTTTCTTCGAATCAAAAAAAAATCATACCATCGCTTATAAATAACTTTTTCATAAATTTCACTAAATAAATGTAAAATGGAAGTCGGTCGCCAGTTACAGGGGTCCGAGGGATCCCCACCTTCATGTAAAAGTATGATTTTAGACTGTTTCAGTTCCGATGGTAAAATGTCCTTTAACAATTGACAGATGAATTAAATAAACCTGTACCGGCAAAAGATACACCGACACAAAATTAACAGCCTTTAGGTTCAATCCATCTACACCGGAAGAATTTGATTTAAGACCACAAACAATTTTTTCAACATCTTCAACAGTACATTGTACAAATTCAAACCCATCCTGCATGCTTAAAGGATGTGTGTTAATATTGTAGGCACCGCCACCTCTAGACACTTCATTCCGCATATCACTACAAATCTTCAAAAAATAGTCACCCATGTAATTTGCTATTTCCAAATTATCATCAATAACTCTATTCTTAGCTTTTAATCAGGTTATACTCGTATATTTTTTTTCACACCCTATCACTTTACGGACAATTCCCCAAGTATCTTTTATATTACCTTCCTCACTCTTCAAACCGTTTAACTAATACTCATTCTTTGCATTTCCTCTTGATTTATTTACGTAATTTCTCAACTCTTTAAACTCATTTAAAATCACTTCAGATGGGTTATCAAGGTGATTGTCAACCTGACAATACAATTTATTTCTCTGGCGTATTAAACTCAAAATTTCATCACTAATCCATGGCTTTCTCGGTTTAGCTTTCTTACGATTAATTTCTTTCAATGGGCAATTTTTCTCAAACACAGGGTAAAGGATATCTGAAAAAATATTAAAAGCTTTTGAAGCATCATCCTATTCACTGTAAACCACCTCCCAATCCAACGAACTAACTTCATTTTTAAATTTAGCCAGATTAACTTCTTCCATGTCACGCTCAAGAATTTTATTTTTTCTTTTAATTTTACATTCTGATTACTTCTGCAACGAACAAAGAAGCGGAAAGTGGTCTGAACCAGAATGGGTTAAATACGTCACACGTGCTATCTTCCACGAAAACTTAACTGACAAAAACATTATCAATCAAAGTTGCAGAATGGTCCGTTAATCGGGATGAGATAGAATTTAACAGGAAAAGACCAAATGAAAGCATGACATTAAGGAAATCCAACTTATTGCCTTAAAGATATAATAAATCAAAGTTAAAGTCACTCACGATTAACATTTTATCAAAATTTTGAATTTTTTCAGAAATTAGGATTTCAAATTCGTCTCGGAAAAAATCCAGGCTAGCACTAGGGGATCTATACACCGATGAAATAAGAAGTGGATCATTATTACTTGTCACTATTTCAATAGCAAAAGTTTCAATCTTAGCTTTAATTCATAAAGACAAATCTTCCCTTACTTTAAATTTTCACATCATCCTTGATTATAAATGCTAAACCTCCTCTTCCTATCGCTGACCAGCTCTTGGAAATAAGTGTGTAACCTGGAAAATTGAGTAACGAAGCAGGACACTGTTGATTAATAAATGATTCACAAGTACCTATCACTTACACCTCACTGTTAAGTTTGTTAATTATATCAACTACATCTTCATTTGAAGTAGTTAAACGGCAATTCCAGTTGAGAGTCTGGAATCTGGACAGCATAACGGGCGCACTCACATCATCTACTGCAACATATTTGCTAAGCCTTGCAGACTGTTTATCCAAAAATTCCGACCGGCTACCAACATAACTCGATGAAATGTTATCTAACGAAAAACGATTGTTTTCTAACTGTGGTAGTCGCGAAAACATTCATAAATAAATCATCCTACTTTCTACTGAAGAACTATGACTATGAAAGAATATAAATACTAAAGAACACATTTGTAACTACTATAATGAAAAAAAAACATTCAGATTAGATGTCATCAAAATCGGCGTGACAGAGTGTCAGTTCCAGATCGAGCGAAAATACAGCCGTCATCGGACCATACGTTATGGTTACCTAACCTATCACGAGCCAGTTGCAGTATTTCCCGTCGCTTCTTCGTTAAAAATTATGGATTTTGGGGGGAGGGGTTGCCCTCCAGACACTTTTGACTATTAAAAAGAGAACTAGCCCTTTCAATTTCCAATCAAATGAACCCCTTTTGAATTTTTTGTGACAACTCCTTCTATACAAAGTGCCTTAGTCTATCAAAAAATAAATAATACATCGTAATTCAAATGTTATCCTTTTCTGTCAAAAAGGATTGTTTTGGTTTTGTAACAACAAAAAACTAGAGACACCTTACCTTAGACCTTAGATCCTCCTGTGCCTCCAGAGGCGCCCAGGGCATCAACGAGAAGCTGCCAGCCATCCCTCATGTGCGCCGCAGCAAGGACAACTTCCCACGCCGGTTGAAGGGAAGCATTTATGTTTCGCAGGTCCGTCTGATAGGTGAGCCGCAGTGTATTGCGCGGCCTGTCTCTTCTTCTTCTTCCTTCTGGTTGCCTCTGGAACATCGCTTTCGGGATCCGGGAATCGTCCATACGAAGTACATGCCCCAAGTATTTCCACTGACGTCTCCTAATGATATCTGTCACTATGGATTGTCCCGTCATCCGTCTCACCTTCTCATTAGATATTTTTTGTGACCAATGGATGTTTAGTATTCTCCGGAGACATATATTCTCGAAAGCTAGAATTCGCCTTTCTTGCGTGTTATTCAGATGCCAGGTTTCGGAAGCATATAACAGGACGGGGATGACGTTGCTATTGAATAGACGAAGCTTGAGTCGGAGGGAGAAATTCTGCGACCTCCATATCGGTTTCAGTCTATTGAATGTGCCGGAGGCCTGCCCAATGCGGCATGATGTATCTTTTTCAGTTGATCCCGTATTTTACACTGTGCTCCCGAGATATTTAAATTCTAGAACCTGCTCAATGTCCTGGTTATCGCATCTCAGGTGTAGAGGCGAATCGGTTACTGCCATACTTTTTGTTTTATCAGCGTTGATTCTTAGTCCCATAAGTCGGCCTCTGCCACGTGCATCTTCTAGAAATTTTTGTAGTCTTTGTTTACGGGACTCAATAAGCGTGATATCGTCGGCAAAGTCTAGATCATTAATTTGGTGTTCTACGTTTAATTGTATGCTTCTGGTGCCAGTGTTACGGAGCAGATGGTCAATGGCTAACGCAAACAGGAAAGGTGACAAGACACAGCCTTGTTTAACACCGGAAAGGACACGAAAGTATCTTGTCCTTCCTTCTGTTGTTTTAACACAGCATTCAGATTCTTCGTATAGAGCCATTATTAACTTCTCAGGGCTATTAACTTCTCAGGGATCCCATAAAAGGTTAGTAGTTTCCATAGAGTCTCCCGATGCAGCGAGTCAAAGGCCTTTTCAAAGTCTATAAATGCCATGTACAATTTATTTTGCCATTCTCGGCTATCATCAATTAACATCCTTAGTGTGAAGATCAAATCGGTACCCGAACGTCCTGGTCTAAAACCATGTTGCTTTTCTCTCAAGTACTTGTCAAGTGGACTCTGTATTCTGTGAAGGATTATTAGTGAAAGAAGTTTGCCATGTGTGGATGAGAGACTAATACCTCTCCAATTCCCAGGTATTGTCTTATCGCCTTTTTTGAAGAGTTTTATGAGTGTGCTGCGCCTCCAATCTGTTGGTACTTTTTGTGTCATCCAAATTTTTCGGAACAAGGACAGCCATATAGATATGCATGAACTGATTGATGCCTTTATCAACTCCGCCGTGATACGGTCTTCGCCTGGTGCCTTGCCGTTTTTTAATTTCTTTGCGGCTGTTAGTAATTCGTCAAGAGTCGGGGGTTCTGTATTGATGTCAAGCTTGAGGAAAGCTATAGAGGGTACAACTAGAAGCTCATCAGGCGGTGGTCTATTCAAAAGCTGTTCAAAATGGTTGGCCCATGTTTCATCAATAGCCGATCGCTTGGTGATGAGAACGCCATCAGGATTTCTTACAGGTCCATCTTGAATCGGTTTCTTGCCTATTATTTCATTCGTTAGTTTATAAAGGGTCCTCGAGTCTCCTCTCTTCGCTGCATCTTCGGCTTGTGTTATTTTTTGCTCAATGTAGTTTCTCTTATCTGTCCATGCACTTTTCTTGATTTCTTTGTTGATCCTCCTATAATCATTTTGTTTGTGTATTTGTACACTTGGTACATGGGCATCCAGGAGTGGATGCCCATGTACCAAGTGGGAGACAGGTGGGATAAAAATTAAACTTTACAAATTTCCTGCGTAAAGTGCTGGCTAGATGAAAGACATGGTAATAGGACCGTACTACATAATGATCATACTACATATGACCGAAGTTAATCACTTTATAACTTAATTTAACGAATGTTGATCTGTAGATCTATATGAACTGTTTTCTTGGATAATACAATGTATTGGACTTGTGTAATTTGAGCTATATATTTGCATATCAGTAGGGAGGGGGGTAAAATATTTGGACAGCGTGAAGCTAGAAAACAATCCTCACTTCACTGTAGCTAACACATTTTGCATCCAGCCCCGCTATACTTTACCCCCAATCCCCTAATTTGCAAATTCATAGCTTAAATTATATAAGTCAAATGTATTCTGTCACCCATCACTTATCTTTGTTGCTACGAAACCAGTTTTCTCAGACCTTACATTCAGATCAAGAACTTAAGCGTGTTCTGAATAATTAACAAGTATAATAGCTTAAAACTTGATTTTCGCTTTCCTGCAAAATTACGTTAAAAACATACTTTCATTTTGAATGATGTTATATAAGATGGAAATCGCAAGCAATGCGAAGCATCATAACAGGCAAACTCTTGAGCGCAAGTAATTGACGCTGATTACGAATATCTTGGAAGCTTGCTCCAGATTTTTTTTTCCAACAGAGTGGCAACTCCAGCAACAGACTTTTCATGATTGCCAATGAAGCCTTGTAAGCGGCAAATTTATTGATCGCAACTAATCGACACTCGTTTCGAATTTATCTCAGAGGCCTGCTCTCGATTTTTTTTTCAGCTGAGTGGCAACTCTGGTTACAGTCTTTTCATGATTGCTTCATAAATTAACTAAAATTGCTAAAGTGGGCAACATCACTGTCTTGACAAGCAGTTCTCCCGTGAACATCTGTGTCTACTTGTATTGGAAAGAAGATTATTCATGCCCCTGGGACACCAAAAGGGCAGCTGTTTTTTTGGACTCTAATTTCCTTGAAACTTGTTTACATTATACAACTTTTTTATGAGGAGTCAGTAGTTGCTTTCGAGGCATTTTGTACTAGAATATTTTTTAGTAGTTATCGGAAGTTGAAAATTCTTGCGTAATTCTGCTTCAAACTGCACAAAGTGAGTATATAACCGGTAAAAAGTTAGCGATGGAAGAAGCGAGGCTAGTTGGAGAAGCCTGATGAACATAATTTCCAAAACAATTCACATTGAACAATGCTCTCGTACTTTTGCCTTACGCAAGATGCAACATGCATATATTACTGCTCACAAGTACTTTTCTGCTAAAAAGTTTGCGGGGTTAAGGGGCTTGGTTCACTCTACTGCTAATTATATCGACTGACCAATCCTTAAGTGATTGTGCTTACGAAAATATGGGAAATGCCCATCTTTCAGTGACAGAGTTAATGATGCGTTTGAGGGACAGTGAAGAAGGTCCACTTTGTGCATCCAATCAATTAAGTTTTCAAATAAACAAGGTCTTTCTTGCCTACATTTCTTCTAAACAATTCGCATTGAAGAATGTCTAAGTGCGGCTTCGACTTAACTCGTAATTTGCGTTGAATCAGGAAGTAGTTAGTTTTTTGCAACTATTGAGTGTTATTCAAACTCGTGTCATATCAGCTCGTCAAGGATTATTGATAAGTATTAAAAAGATATTATCTTTCCTTGTTCAAAAGTTAACTTTCTTATCATTGGTTTAACTTTCTTATACCACAAACAGAGCTTTCTACTCGGAGTCAAAACCGTAACTCTGCAAAGAAAGCTCGGCGGAAAAACTTTAGATGATCCTCTACAGCAGAGACCGTAAGTATAACAGTTCAAAATAGGGATGAAAACTTTTAATCGACAGTTAACAGATATGAAATTTTTTAACTGAATATTTCGAACACATACACAGTGTTCATCATCAGCAGTAAAACCTGCTGGAGTTTTACTGCTGATGATGGACACTGTATATGTGTTCGTAATATCCAGTTAAAAATTTTTTAAATGTGTTCACTGTCGATTAAAAGGTTTCATCCCTATTTTGAAGTGTAATACTTTCATCATGGAAAGGCAGTGTGGTCTTCGATGTTATTTAAGCATAGACCATAGAACTCCTCTTCAGTTCATACACTGTAGGCTCTAGATAAAACATGCAGAAACTATACTTTTTGGCCTCAGGCAAGTATTATATGTAGCTTTACAAAATGTAATATCACATTCATCAATTCGACCTGAGTCTCCGCTAAAACTGTGATACACTTTCATGTTACACACGCTGCACAATCAAAATTGAAGGCAAAGAAATGAGGTCAAAACCAAGACGTCCGCGTAAAACGATTCAGAGAAACTTTAAATTGGCTTCTTAAAAAACTTTAAAAACTAGTTCACTCTCAATAGCCAATTTGGATATGTAGTATGATTCCAAGTTATTGATAGATGGATTCTAGAATTTAGTCCATACGAAATCGATGTTAGGATTAAGTTGGGTTCTAAAACAGGTAAATAATGTGAAGAAATAACAAAAATTGGAATTCAAATCTGATTCTTTTCTAATAATTTTTCAACAACAAAAAACTTAAGATGAAAGATAAAAATTAACATGCACCAAGCATAGATAATTATCTGTATAAGTGTAAGCTTGATTAAGACTTGCTAGCACGATCCTATTTTGTAATTGAAGCTATATAACTTATCCAGATTTAATTACTAGCAATATATTTTAAATATTTGTCTGATTTAAACCACTAGAAGAAGAAACTATTCCCCAAAAAAGCTTGAATACTCAATTCTCATATAAATTACGAAAATGTTAGAAACAACCTTTAATTTTGGACACGGCAATAAAGAATGAAAGTCGTAAACAATACGAAGCATCACAAGTAGCTAATTTCTTGAATGATACTAATCGACGTTGGTTATGACTATCTTAGAAACCAGCTCTGAATTTTTTTTTTCAGCCGAGTGGCAACTCTGGCCACAGACTTTTTATGATTACCAATTATGCTATAAACAGTACATGCCACCTATGAGATAACCTTTAAGTTTTTGAGGATAATTTCATCGGCATTCGCTTTCTAGTTAGGAGGGGTGGGGCCCCTGCAATTTAGGACCTAATCTCATATTTCTTCTTTCGCTAATTGTAGAGCTTCTGTTTCTGTCGTAAGTTAAATTATGGCTGCAACTGGTACCAAAAATATCTAATTAAGATAGTCTAATTTCTTATAAACTAACATCGAGAGCGAAAAACATTGATCCATTCCTGAGGAAGTGTTGTCGGTCAGAACCAAGAAGTCGAGAGCCGATTACTCTTTAGAACGCTGATGCGTTTTTCACTGGTGACGGGTCAAAATATGGAGAAAATAAATTTGAACACTATGAGCTCCCCCCTCCCTCCCTACCTGTTTATAGTTTAGTCAACTTAAGTAATTTCGATTAGCAATTGGCATTATTTGTGAACTAAAAAAAGAGACCTTGCGTAGCAATGACCTAAAATTAAATAATAATTAACGTGTATCTAACAACGCAAGATATTTTAAATATCATCCCAATACCTAATTTTAGCCGTAAAACCATTCCCGAAAGTCTTGTTTACCCACGATAATTATAACGATCCTTTCTCGGAAGCATATCTCCCTACTACTCGTTGATCTACGTTGTAAAATATTTTCAACCCAACCCCCATGTTTCAATTTTTTTTCGCCACTGCAATGTTTTCTGCTATGATCCCTAACAACAAATATTGGATAAAGTCTAGGAGTTCCAAACAATAAGTACCAAGGCTATGTGTTATTTTTGCATGAATTAGCAGTAGTAACTAAAAGAATTGTTAGGTCAATCGATCATTGATGAGCAGTCCCCATAAGCCATGGAGAAAACTGAACATATTATTTGAATACAATATGTGCAAAGTGTTGCTGCATAAACAATACGTTATTGTGTGTGTGAATAGATCACTTTTCCATGCTTTTTTTCTTGTTATTATTTTATATTTGGTTTCTTCTGTTTTTACAGTTTATTCTTTCGCATCTTAGTAACTCGAAAATAAACTCTATAATGTTCCAATCAACACTTGGTGAAATAAGTATTTGTTCCAAATATTGCAATAGAGTTGAGCTCAACAGATTTTTTTTTTTCTCTTTTTTTAACAATAAAAATAATCTGGTCCTGTAGTGGTGCAGAGAAATTGATCTATGCTTGATAATACAGGAGTCAGAGTTGCAGCTGAATAGTTGCACTGCAAAGTTGCAGTTGAAGGGCTGTACTGCAGAGTTGCAGCTGAAGAGCTGTACTGCAGAGTTGCAGCTGAAGAGCTGTACTGCCGAGTTGCAGCTGAAGAGCTGTACTGCAGAGTTGAAGCTGAAGAGCTGTACTGCAGAGTTGTAGCTAAAGAGCTGTACTGCAGAGTTGCAGCTGAAGAGCTGTACTGCAGAGTTGCAGCTGAAGAGCTGTACTGCAGAGTTGCAGCTGAAGAGCTGTACTGTAGAGTTGCAGCTGAAGAGCTGTACTGCAGAGTTGCAGCTGAAGAGCTGTACTGCAGAGTTGAAGCTGAAGAGCTGTACTGCAGAGTTGCAGCTGAAGAGCTGTACTGCAGAGTGGCTGCTGAAGAGCTGTACTGCAGAATTGCAGCTAAACAGCTGTACTGCAGAGTTGCAGTGATACCCAGCTGAAGGACTTGAAACTCGATTTCAATGATGGGGTTATGCGAAAGCATCTTTATAACAATCCAAACAAAAAGACGACAAGAAATATGTATGTTATACCACTTTTAATTCTTTCAAAATCTGTAGATTTCCAATAAAACATCTTTCATAACTTACGACAAGTAAAAAAAAGGTAAATGCAATTAGTTTCAATTACACTATAAAAAGACATACATACAATTAGAATACGACATCTAAATAAATAAAAATATAAAACAATAATAAATCATAACAAAATATTGTTTTCGTCCAAAAACTATAGAATACAACATTTTTTTTTTATTTCGATTTGAACCTAACGTTTAATTATAATAAACTTAAGAACTTTCTTTATAATAACTTCAAAAAAATGGAACTAAACAAATTAAATCAGAAACTGTGTTCCACAAAGAGGTTGCAATTAGGAATTTCAAGACAGGGAAAAAACTCCCCAAAATAAATATAAAAATATCGTAATGGATACACTTTATTGAAAGCTTTAGCAAACTGTAAATCTAATTTCAAAGAAACGCCCGTTTCACGTACAAACAAAGAATCAACATACAAACCGAACAAGGAAATAAACCACCATAGCAATGCCTAATTCTGAAACCCTCCTTTCACATCTCTTTTTTTAAAAGAAGAGGAGAAGGGAAAGGAAAGAAGCGATAGTACAAAGTGCGTTTCAGCATGTTAGGTTTATTCTCTATAAGCCGTTCTAAAATTGAGTGTCGGAAATTAGTTTATACTTTTACGTTTGTACCTTCCCTTGCATAACCGCCAATCTATATAGATAAAAACGAATAGATGTCAGTCTCTCTTGTATGCATTCCTAGACTGTTCATCCAATCGCCAAGAAATGCAGAAGTTGTTTAATGAGCTCTTGCATAGGTTTAAAGCGTACCCCCAACCCAACGCCCTCTAAATCTTTTGAATACTTTTCACACAACAACGTCCAATGGTTAAGTTGATATCCTTATTTAATTTTTCAGATGCCTTTAAATTTAAAATACAATCGCTATTTAAACTAATAAGAGAGGTTCTTATCTTTACGAACCTCCAAATATGATTGTAACTAACAAGGACAATCGTTACTAGTGTTTGCAATAGATTTGGACAACCCGTGCTTCTCACATAGACAACTGTATATAGCGACTAAAAGCGTGGCAAAAACTTTCCGATCTATTCATGTACACATTAGACGAAAAAAAAATTAGTGAATATCCAAAAGCACACGAATAAATAAATAAATAGTTCTAAAATAAATAAATTTCAATGTGTTGTTGTGTCCTTGAATGTCCTTTCTTTTGAGATCGCAGCAGCGCGCAGAGTAAAGGATGCGTCATTAGACTTTGTCGTCCAGACCGGCGTTGCTGATCTCCGTTTCATGACTCTTCAGCCAGGAAGTGCGATGCGGGGTTGGGGGCAAGCTATCTTCCGCTTTTGCAAGCCCTTTCTGTTTACCTTCCCCATGTTTCTCTATGTACACCAGGAATGAAACCCTTCCCTTACAGACACATGTTTCCACGTCCAACACGCCAACCACTTGGTTATTATCTCTACTATTTGAATTATTACATTAAACAAAAGAAAGGTTGACGACCTACAAGTGCCAAATTATTTCCCAAAATATAAATAAGGATAACCCACATCATTTTGCTTTTGGGTTAATCCAAATTTCAGCTAATGGGAGGATAGATAAGCAATCGTAATTATCTCAGAAAAATTACATCCAGTAAAATGAGAGTTATACAAACTTCCTTAAAGTTACTCCTGCTGGGGAAAAAGCCAAGATTTAAAAATGATTTGCCATTTTCCTTGATTTAAATATCGCGGTTTTTTTGATAAGAAATTGGTTTGAAATCCTAAGTCAACACTGTCCTAACCATTATTTAACACAATGGCTAGACACATTCTGCCAGATTCATCAAACATTTTGAAAAATGCCATTCAAATCTTTTCTAATTCCATAAAGTTATTCCTTAACTCTTCACTATGATTGGTCAATCGTACAGAATGAGCTTAAAATTTGAGCATAACTCAACTCATCAAATTACGGTTGGGCTGCTGGCACGGTAGTCGTGCGATTTTCTCCACCCAGCTGTGTAATTACTGTGATGCTAATGATTGATGGATGTCACAATAATGCGGCACTGCATTAGGTGGATAATTAACTTTGTGGCGCTGTAACATGCTCATAGAAGACATAAGTTGTTAAATTTAATAAATTAAATTTAGTGGAAGTGAAAATGGTACATAATTTTATGTAGTACTAACTTTCGAATGCAGATTTCAGAGAGGAATTTTGAAATTTGACCTTTGATTCCTTCTTAGGCCATAATTAAGAGGGTAAATAGCGACGAAGACCACACCGCCTTTCCATAACAAACAAACACAACTTAGAAACAACAGAGAAATTTCCTCAAGACAGTGGTCTTCAGCACAAACCCCCATCCCAAATATATATATATATATATACATATATATATATATATATATATATACATAAACTTACATTAAAATGCGAATTTGGAAATGTTTTGAAACAGCCCTAACCTCCTTACTTCAACGAAGTTCAACCAGGATTGATAAATCAAATGATGTGAGATGATAGATTCATTTAAAAAATGATTAAATTCTAACTTTTAAAGCTAATTTTGCTTTTTTGGAAGCTTCTTAAAAGTTTTTTAAAAACATTTCTTGCTTATATATATATATATATATCTATACATATATGTATATATATATATATATATATATATATGTATATATATATATATATATATATATATATATATATATATATATATATATATATATATATATATATATATATATATATATGTATATATATATATATATATATATATATACAATTGTTTTTAAGTTGTGTTTGTTAATTAAAAGGGTAGAATTGTCTCTCTTATTTTTGTATTGGTTAAAAAATGGACTGTGTCCCATTTTTGTATATCCTTATTATCTTGTTATAGTGCAAAGGTTTATTTTGTCTCCAATATTTGAGTGACTACTAAGAAAAGCCCCATAAAACAAGAATTCCTCTACGAAGGGAAATACCTTTCCAGAGGCACTGATTTTGAAAGAGGAGGAATTAAGAGGATGGTCCTCTTACTCATCTTTTAGTGCTGGACATTGGACTTTCACCTATGTTCCCCGGTCTCCATTTGCCAGTCCAAAGTTTATTTTATCCCAGTTTTCCATATTATACCGGAGTTTTATGGCAAAAGACAGCACGGAATACGAACCTTTTCACCAAAATAAAAAATTTTCCCATAGAAATATTAAATTTGACTTTTGCTTTCCTTTGAAAAGACCAGAGGATGGTCTCTCATATTTTTTTTCGGAAGCGGACAGTAAAGTAAAAAGGTAAAGGATACGGCATTAGACTTTACAGTCCTTACCGGTGGTGCTGATCTCCGTTTCTTGGCCCTTCAGCCAGGAAGTGCAATGGGGGGTTGGGGGCCAGCCATCCTGTGCTTTCGCACACCCTTCCTGATTACCTTCCCCAGATTTCTCCAGGTACCCATTTAGAGCTGGGTCGACTCTGGCTAAGCTTACAGAGTCACACCACTGACCCCCGTCCCAAACCGAAGAATTGGGTACACTGGGATTCGAACCCGTGTCCTCTCATACAAAGGATCCCGAATCCAGCGCACCAACCCACTCGGCCAGGACAGTAAAGTGACTACTACAAAAACGGCTGTGCGCTTACAAGAGACGTTAGTATACTCGATACACACAGTTTTTTACGGAAATAGTACTTTTAATACAAAACCCTAAGCCCTATCATTGTGATTGAATAGAAATAGGTTAATAGTTGGGATATATCACTATCTGGACTATTTAAGAGAAAAAAACACTTGCAATAAATGAGAAATTCCTAAAAGATTGAAAGCCTTTAACAGCAGAGATTTTTGTAGCTTCCAAGCAGACATTACTAATATGGTTCGAAATGAAATTTTGCAGAATGAGGTTACAAAACCATATCGGGAAATGAGGCAGTGTATTCTCCCCACTGAAAAAGAGGAGACACTCAGATCTTTTTCGAGAAGAAGACAGAAGAGAGACATCAAAAAGAATACTTCGCTTACTAAAAATTCAGAAAATTATCTGAATTAATTCGTAGGCAAACTCGAGGTTCGTTCAATTTCAGTTGCAAATTAATCACATCAACACAAACAGAATAGAGTAAAGAGCATAATAAAATTTATTTAGGTGATTTCAATGATGTTTATTGAGCATTGTGCTATCGATTCTTATTATGTATTTTGACGCATTGGTTTGAGTGATGCACAGGAGAATTTCAATGGGAGAATTCGAAAAACACTTCTTCGATGAATTTAATTAAGTGTTCTTATAATTTTACTCATTTACTTGCTTTGTTATTTTTCACTTCTGAGCAACCACAAAATGTCCCCCCTACCATCTCTGTCCCAAAATAAATCACTAAATGCGTGCCAATATCTCATATTGGACTTGGTCGTATGGCTATATTTCATGATGCTTAGTGAGATTGATTTTTTTTTTTTTGACAAAAAAATGACGTTCCTTCAATTCTGACAAAACTATGTGACATTTTCTCAATTTTGACAAAAAATGTTATATTTTTTTTCAATTTTTGTGCCCTGAGTGCTTATAGCAGTTAAACATTGCCTATTGTGCGTGAGTACTAATGAAAGTACTTAAGCATGAATTTGAAACGTGGGCGCTTCGAAAAAGCTAAATTAAGTTTATTAGATGTCCTCCAGAGGAATTGTCTCAGGATGCCTTTAGAAATTCACTTGACTGATCATATATCAAATAATAAACTGTATGAAGGAGTTGGATGCTTCGAAAGGTAGAAAGAGATTTGTTAAATATTTTCCCGAGGAACTGTCAACGGGTAGTTTTCGATAGCCTTCTTATTTAACTGGCCATATGTCAAAGAGTAAGCTGTACAAAAAAGTAGTTTGACCCCATGTCCTGGGGCTATAATAACAGAAAGGTTAAGATGACTAGGACACGTTTTACGGATAAAAATGACCAATCACCAAATATTGTAGTTTTCGATAATCCATCAGGGCCCAAACAAAAAGCAGGTCGTCGCCAAATGCGAAGAAGTCATACGAAAGGAATTAAAGGAAACGGAAACTTCGTCGAAGGGGGGTAAACAGTCCAGCCTTGAATTGATTGGGGGAGGAGGAGCAGCGTGTCGAGCTGTGTTGGCCTTATGTGGCTTGGTGCCTCGGTGAGCTATTAGTAGTAGTAGTAGTAAAGCTTTGCTCGACCTCACTTCATATGCTTTGGAACGGGAGGGAGTAAAGAGTAAATCCTTGAATGGACTGGGAGTGAAGGTTACGTAACTATGCTCAACACACAGGATCTGCTCCCTCAGTGAACTGTTAGAAGTAGTAATAAAGCTTTGCTCGACCCCACTTCATATGCTTGGGAACGGGAGGGAGTAAAGAGTAAGGACTTGAATGGACTGAAAGCGGAGGAGGAGGTTACGCAACTGTGTTCACCACATAGGACTTGCTACCTCAGTGAGATGTTAGTAGTAGTCGTAAAGCTTTGCTCAACCTCACTTCATATACTTGGGAACGGGAGGGAGTAAAAACTTGAATAGACTGGGAGTGGAGGGGGTCACTCAACTGTGTTCACCACATAAGACTGGCTGCCTCAGTGAACTGTTAGTAGTAGTAATGAAGCTTTGCTCGACCTCTCTTCATATGCTTGGGAACGAGACGGACTAAAGAGTAAAGGCTTGAATTTACTGGGAGTGGAGGAGGAGGTTGCGTAACTGTGTTCACCACATAGGACTTACTGCCTCAGTGAACTGTCAGTAGTAGTAGTAAAGCTTTGCTCGTCCTCACTTCATATGCTTGAGAACAGGAGGGATTAAAGAGTAAAGGCTTGAATGTACTGGGCGTGGAGGAGTAGGTTATGTAACTGTGTTCACCACATAGGACTTGCTGCCTCAGTGAACTGTTAGTACTAGTATTAAAGCTTTGCTCGACCTCACCTCATATGCTTAGGGACGGGAGGGAGTAAAGAGCAAAGCCTTGAATGGACTGGGAGTGGAATGCGAGGTTACACAACTGTGTTCACCACATAGGACTTGCTGCCTCAGTGAGCTGTTAGTACCAGCAGTAGAGCTTTGCTTGACCTCACTTCATATGCTTGGGAATAGCAGGGTGTAAAGAGTAAAGCTTCGAACAAACTTGGGAGTAAACGGAGAGGGTGTGCAGCTGTGGTCACCTCATGTGGCTTTCTATCTAAGCGAGTTGTTAATAGTGTTAGTAAAGGTTTGCTCAATCTCAATTTATACGCTCATGCAGAAGTAATGTTGTAATTGAAACCGTAATAAGCTTCTTTTTTTTTACAGAGAGAAATCCTCACTTACTTTTTAACCTTTGTTTTTTAAATGCAAAATTGATATAGACTAATCCTGCCACAGATTTACAATTGTAATGGACCTGTAAGAATAACCAATATGGTTGTTAACCCGGTCTAGTATCAAACATCAACAATAAAATACAAAATTGCAACAACTGGACAACATATGTCATCAGCGTTGCCAATACGGTACCTTGTACCGTTTTTGGTACGATTTAGAGGCCGTGGTAGATTTGGAAATTTGTCGGTGCATTTTGGCTTTACTTGGTCCTTTCTGACTTGAACATTTGTTCAAGTTTCAATTTATATAAATTTTAGTTCTTGTTACGGCAAATGTTTTAGCTGTTGTTCAGATTGTAGAAATTAATCTTTTGTGGTACAATTTTAGTCATAAAACTGGAAAGTTTATTTCAAAGCACTGGCAGCGCTGTATGGTATATGTAAACATGATAATTCTCTCAAACCCTACGCAATGATCGTAAGGGAATACCCCTAAGGAAATAAAAAAAAAAAAAAAACTAAAAACGCACATTTTTTGTGTTTACAACCACACATGAAAACCTATAGGCCTACGTACTAGAGTCGGTAGTTTTATAAACCTAACTCCAGAAAAGCTTATAAAATTCCCCAAGACTTAGACCAGTATATTTTTCATCTTGAGGACATTCAATGACATCAAGATTCTCCTAGGTCTTATTTATCTTCTTCTTCGTTAAATAGTAAGCTTAAATTAAAAAAAAATCCTTAAAGCATTAAAAGGCTAAACAAAATGTGGGAATTAAAATCCTAAAAAAAATTAGCTAATTAGATTCTAGCATAACTTAAACTGATCACATGCATTAACACTATGGTTCACTTTATCATAAATAAATCGATAATTTATATCAAATCACAATCCATGGAGAGTTGTCAAAATGTCCCATCTAGATTAAGCACCAGAACAATATCACTCGGTAAATTACTGCACTTATCCAGATAGTTGTTGGCAGGATAAATTAAATTAAATAAGATACAAAAAAACTAAATATCATTAGTATCACTACTTGTATCAGAAAAATCTCCACTTGGTCCATCGGAATTCGCTCGACTACTACTCGAACGACTGGACGTGTCCGACTTTTCCTTTTTAAGTTTATACTCTGTTATTACAACTGTGACGTTATTCACTGTTATTTCCTTACTTTGGGCTGATTTCCTGTCGATATTTTTAAGCCGGGTTCTTGACTTTCTATAAGAACAAAACTTATTTTAGTGCATTTCTTAATAATACTTTATAAAATTGTATCCACAACATCTAGGTTATACAAAAGGCAGCTGAAGCCAACATTTATTAGAACTAGTTTTACAATCAAAGTCCAGTCGGTTTACCATCATTACAAGAGATTACACACTGTTTCCTTTCATGGCCGGGTAAACCAATTAAGAACTTTCAAGAAAGGTTTTTTTGGAGGAGAGGGGGGGGGAAAGAGACAATTTTTTCGTTTTTGTTATTCATGATAGTGTATAAGCTAGCAACTTCTTTCATTTTTCAGTAATCAGTCCTTGGGTACTAGGTAAAAAAATAATATTATATCGGATGGCCTTACCAGTTCCAGATCAGATATAAACATCAAGAAATGAAAAAGAAATTGTGGAGGGAAAAAACGAGGATATTCCCAGACAGTGAAAAAAAGGGCTTTAAAGAGAGAAAGGTTGTCCCGAACGAAAAGCAGATTGTCCCCGAATGAGGTGCGAGGAGCTAGTAAGGAAAGATTTAAGGGAATGAAAACTTCTTGGAAGGGTGTAAAGAAAGATTGGGATAGAGAAGGTTTGTTGGCATCACACGGCTTGGTGCTGCAGTGAGTTATTAGTAGCGGTAGGAGTAGTGAAAAAGGGAAGGATAAATATACAAATATTTCGGGCAAGACCCCTAATCGACCATCCTCAGAACAAAATAAAAACAAAAAGAGCCTAGAAAACGACCATTAAATTATAAAAGGCCCTCTCCATGCAACAGTGACAGAGCAGCTGGTGAGATCACCAGCAACGCTGAATATACATCAAATCACATTTTGACCTACACAACAAGAGTTTATGGTACACACTAGCTTTAAACACGGCGACATTATTTGCAAGCCTAGAAAACCGGTAGGAGGGGATAAATATCGGTAAGCTTTTCGTTCTCAAATCAAAAACTATGATAACTTTATAAGTTTCAACATTTTTTTATGTCTCTAAAGATAAATCTGGTGAAGAAAACCATTTTCAGGCTTTTATCGATTTTATATAATAAATAACATAATCAGTATTACTAATGCTCTTTTCACAATTTTGGCAATATTCATATGAACTTTCTCGTGATTGTTTGTTGTCTAATAGCACAGCCCCGCAAGCTATGCTTTTGCTGTTCTATTAATATGATATATCATTGTTTTGATGATAAAAGTTGTTCTACTACTAGTATATTTGTTCATCACAGCGACTGCGACACTACCCTTGAAAAAGTAAACCAACCCAAAAATTTCTAATTTTTTCAAACTCAAATCCTTAATCTTATATTATAAATATCTTCTATTTCATAATTTTAGATGGATCAAATGAAAGATTTGCTATCAAGCTTTGTTCCTTATTAAGCTCTGAGGGATCTTTGCTATCAAACTGACTCCCAGAACATGATGGTTTTAATAGTTCATATTTTGGCCGATATTGGCACCATGAGATTGCGTCCCATCTGTAGACCTTTACATAAACCACAGTTTATACTGGATCTTAATTGATCTGATTAATGGATCTTAATAGTGACCTTCAAAATGTCAGAGTTATTGCAAAGTATGACATAAAAAGATGAAAAATGATGCTAAGGATGATATTCACATCTAACAAAATCTTATACGTCAAGTCCTTGCAAAGAACTTCTACAAAACCTTTTCGGTGAACGTTCTCTTAAGAAAAAGAAAAAAATCACTTAGTTCTTGTCTAGTTTCACTGAAATGTTGATTCTAACTTTAGTGCGTTCTTCTTAAAAAAACAAGTCAATTGAACATTTTTTCAATTTTTTCATTTTTATTACTGATTAGGACCTTTCATGCAAAAGCTCTACCGTCAAATTTGGAAGAGATGACACTCTTATCAATGTGCAACCTATTTGGATTTGCTAGGCTGAATTAGCAAGTGTGCAATTTAAATATTCAGATGGCAGTGGGGTGTTTATTTTTAACAACAAGTTTCAATGTCTCTAATCATCTTAGACCGAATAATCTATGGATAATATTTAATAACGCCATATTCGCTAGCACATTATCGACGGTGTAGAGTCTCTGCACTGGAATTCAAGCATAATCTAATTTATTGATAGATTATGTAACTAACTAAAATAATTGTACTAACTGTAATTAATTATAAAACTTGAACATAAGTAATTCAAAAATATCTGATTTATTATAAACTAATAACTAATAAACTAAGACTAACTTGCGGTAATGAACTTAATAATGGTAGCAATCTCCCTCGTAGTAATGAATGCGATTGTGGTTTACTTTATCTATTGTTTCTGCTTTTGTTTTTTTTTTATATTTTTCTACAAAGCTCGCGAAACTGAATTTTGTAGTCGATAACGCGGTTTCGGGAATTAATAAAAAATAGTCTATTTAGACTAGAAAGAGCCAAAGCCAAGTAAATTCACCAGAAGAGCACAAACCTGAATTGTGCAAAAATTAACAAAAAGTCGTTGATTTTTTTCGGGTGTTGGGGGGAGTTTTCAACCAGTCCAACCCATACTGAGCACACTGGATCAAGCACGTACTCCCCCCTTGAATTTTCTTGGTGTACCGCCCACTTTTGACATACCAACTATTTTCTATTGTATACAGTCATCATTCGCTTGTTACTCAAAATGAATCCAATGGCTCAATCCGATCCAATCAGCCATTGTTTATTGCTGATTTCTACTGCTTTAAAATTTAATATTTCCTCTGAAAGTTTTTTGTACGTTTTTATCGTAGCAACGTACGATAAAAACGTACGCTTTTAACGTTACAACGTAAGAAAACAAATTTGCTATCAGTCGACATCTGAGATTAAGATTTAATGACTCAATCAATTGCATTTTCGAAATATATTTGCAACTTTTTTTTCATTGGAAAATACGTTGAGAAAGCATAAAAAACAGGCCAAAGTAGGACAATTTTACTATTGCATGCATGACGGTTAAACATATACAACATCATTTGATGATTTAGATTATAGATGTCAAAATCAATACGTGACTTTCAAATATTAAATGCATAACTGTCAAATACAAAATTAGCAAATATCATTAATGACTATCAAATATATAATGCATTGTTTGACGATTTAAATTATAGATGTCAAAATCAATACCGTAGAACGGGGTAGCTATGAACAAAATCAGTAACGAAAAATAAGCGCTCTCTTGCAGACAATAGTGGAATTATTTGACCGTACTTGTTACTAGATTATTCATAGATGGCATCTTAATCAGTTGGGAATACTTGCATTCAGATTAATACGAAACATTAGCTTTTCATTCTTAAAAGAATTTGAGCTATCCAAAATTGTTAAAAAGTCCTAAAAGTAAGTTACCCTTTTTTACTTATATAAACTAAACTAGGCCTTTTAATCTTAAGTTTTTCTATAGCCAAGGAGCCGGATGGTTAGGTTCTTAGGTTAAATCATTTACTCATCCCATGGATTCAAGATGGCAACAGTGTTCAATATTACCCGCAAATATTTTGTTTGTCCGGGGTAACTTTAATATTGATTTCAGTGTTCTATACTGGCCAATTGTTTAACTTTGAATTGAATTGAGGTTTACTCTGTTGTTTATACTTTCAGGAAACCCTTTTTATTCTTTTGATCCTAAGGAAGGCGCAAATCAAGCTCATATCTTTAGCTATTGTTAAAAATTTTGACCTTTTCCTAATACCTTCAGACTTACTTTTATTTCTTTTTGTGGGGAGAGGGGGAGTCATTTGACAATCAATAGAAGAGACAAAGGATCATAAAGTTGCTTATAGTTGCAAAATATGAAAAAGAAAAATACGATTTGCCTTCAAAAAAATATGAAAAATTAATTTAAGGCAATTTAATTTGGGTCTTTTATAATTTAATTTGATACATTCAAAATATGATGTTTTTTTTAAATATTATTTTCAGATAAGGCTCATGCCTTCTGCTTTATCGCTTAAGAGGTTTATTTATCAGGCCGCGGTTTATCACGCAATTTAGCAGAGTCAATACAGGGCAAGTGATATTATCTACGGGCACCCAAAATGGAAACAAAATTATAGAAATAATTTAATCCTTGGAACTGAGCCTATCAGTGGCAATGCTCTACCGGTGCCTGTTGTAAAGACCACAAGCCTTCATTGTGCAATTTTTTTTTCAGTCACTTAGTAGAGAAGCGATGGCCAAAAAACTGAGGAGGAGAGTCATTTGACTGGATTTTTTCATGTATTTTTTGCTTTGTTATTATTCGTTTTAAATTGATTTTTGATCAAGAATTTTTATACATGCCCAGAACGTATACAAAACCAGTGAATGCAATAAAGTATGCCAGCTATGATGAGGATGTGATGAAAAAAGCTCTGGAAGAAATAAAGAAAGGAGATCTAAGAATAAGAAAGGCTTCAGGGAAAGATGGGATTCCTTTGAGTACTCTTTCTCGCCGAATGAACAAAAAGCACAATAAAAAGGTGGGAAGACCAACTGCATTCCAACTGCAAGACCAACTGCATGGGAGATGATAGATGAAGCTATCATCTCCCATTTGTTTACATTTGCTGAGTGGGGGTTTCCTTCTGATCGGTTCGAGCTGAAACTCATAGTCAAAAGTTATCATTCAAAAGACAGTAAATTGCTTTAAGAACAATATACCTGGACAAGACTTTGTCAATTCTTTTCTAAATCGACATCGTTCAAAGCTTCGATTAAGAACCGTGGCGATCTACTCCAAAAAAAGAGCTTCTGTTCCATCTGATATGCTGAACGAACTGAACGAACTGCTTCCACCGTTTGTGTACTACAAAGCTAAAGGCATGTTTCGCCCTTGGCGTACAGGAGGCCCTAACGGAGCTAGGTATGCTGCATCTAAGTCAGTATGGTTTGAGAGAGAAATTTTTGAACAGCGTTTATGTCACTGGCACTCCCCCACCTAAAGAAAAGAGCAGGGAGGAAATTTTTTTTAGGTGACAATCTCTGTTCCCACTTTTCTCCTAAAGTGTTTAAAGTATGTAGAGAAAACAACATTCGCTTTGTATGCCTTCCATCATACGCAACAGATATACTGCAACCTCTTAATGTTGCATTTATTACTCCAATGAAAAGAGCGTGGGGGAAAATTCTTGATGATTACAAAATAGATAACCCAAAAGATACTTCAGTGAAAAAAAAAGCCAAATTCCCCCAGATTCTGAAGCTACTCCTGAAGGGGTAGCATCGAATGGAAAGAAAAATCTCAAGAATGACTTTGCCAAGTGTTTATCACGTACCAGAGACATCCAAGAAAATCCACTTCTCGCCCAGCAAACTCCACAAGAGGTTGTGAACAATGCCGCAAAGTTTTACTAGATGTCCTGCAAGTCCGCAGATTTGGAAAATCTTTAAGGAATGTCACGCGCAAACGTCTTAGCATAACACCAGGGAAAAGCATTCGGGATGCAGAAGATTCAAGTTCTGAGTCTGACATGACTGACGCATCAGGATGCTAGAGTGAGTCTGAAATTGAAGTTGATGAGTTGACGAGCTCTGGCCCTTCTAATCTGTCGAGCAAGGCAGCAGTCAATACGGGTTCAAAAATACACTAAAACCCGTGGATGGACGCTGGTTCATTGAAAAATTCTTTATGGGTCGTATTTATAAGCATTTTGTAGATTTAGAGGTAGATGCTCCTTCTTCTGACGACTTGCTAAACGTGATATGCCTGCGAAAAAACAAGGATGGATCCTTCTATTTTCCCAAGATGAAAAACTCAGCATTCATCCCTCCCGACCAGGTAGTGAAAGATCTTCCAGCCCCTCAACTCACTCACGGCGGAAAATTTTTATTGGATTATGACTTTGCTTATCTGATACTTCACTAATTTGACTTTTTGTTCGCCTTTTTATTTTAGAAGTAATGTTGTAGTTCTCTCAATAAACGATTTTGTTTTTCAAGTTTGATGCCATATGCCTTCCAACTCCTCCAACTCTTGTTCAATGTCTCCCGTCAAATTGTTTAGTATTTAAAGTTAAACACCCCATGAGGTGTTTTGGAGGTGAATGGAGTTCGTCCGGAATGAGGCAGACTCTGTCTGCTGACCACGTGCCTCTGGATATGGGATTTCTCCCCTAACTAAACACTCCGATCAGGACGGCCGCAACCTCATGTGGCGGGTGGAGCCCACCCCTGGAATCTCAGTACCTAGGTTTAACCTAGCTCTAATCAGATTCCAGGCCTAGGGTCGGTTGGGCTAGCGACCCTCCACCCGAAAATTAAGTGCTACGAAAAGTGACAATATAGCCTCGGACCCGGATTCCCTTTTAAGATCTCGACCATCGCGCGTCAATGGACATGCTGACGACGTCAGAAAGACTGATAGACTAAACCTTATGGACCAAAGGGGGCTACGAATAGCCACCTGGAATGTCTTGACTTTGAATGCACCTGCGTCAAAGAACCTACTCTCTGAAGAACTTCGCAAGAATAAAGTGTCAATTGCAGGTCTTACAGAAACACGTCTTACCGGAAGCGGAGAAGAGCGAATAGGGAACAGTGACTCATTGCTCTGGGCTGGAGGAAGCTCGAGAAGGAATGGTGTTGGCCTTGCACTAAATAGCCTTACAAGAAAGGTCTTACTTTTACACGAAGCTGTATCTGACAGATTAATGAAGGCCCGCTTTGGACACAAGCATGGCAAGATGACTGTGATCGTATGCTATGCCCCAACCAACGATTCTGATGATGCGACTAAGGAGGATTTCTACTCTGCTTTGTCCAGATGCCTTGCAATAGTACCCCCCGTGATATAACTGTTCTCCTTGGCGACTTTAATGCGACAGTGCGCGATGATACGGGTTTATGGCGTGGCACAGTTGGTCCTGTATCCCCCGACCCACTTAACGACAATGGGCTCCGCTTACTTGAACTGTGCCGATCTCACGACCTTTACATTGCAAACACCTACTTCCAACGCAAAACTATTCATCAGTACACGTGGTATAGTAATGACGGTCGTACAAAGAAGATGATTGACTACGTCATTACTTCCAAACGCTGGGGATCATTGGTGAAGAACTGCAGAACTTACAGATCAGCAGAGCTTGGAAACGCAGACCATAGGCTTGTGTGCGCCGATCTTCGGCTTCGCCTCCATGCACAACGATCGAAAAGAAAACCCGTCGCTGCAGATATTGGGAAACTAAAGGAACCAAATACTCGCCAGAAGTACAGTATCGAGATATCGAATCGCTTCGAGGCCCTTAGCTCACTTATAGCAGCGAAGATCTCTGGAAGCATTTTAAATTGCAGACCAGTGAAGCAGCACAACTAGTGCTTGGCAAGAGGAGTTATCCAAAGAAATCGTGGCTAACTAATGAAACACTGCAAGTCATAGAGCAAAGACGGAAGGCAAGACTTCTTGGGGACATGACCACATATCGGAGGCTCAATGGAGTGCGGAACAGACTCATTCACCGGGATAGAACCCAGTTTGTCGCAAGGAAAGCCGATGAAATTGAGCTAGCTGCAAAAAAAGAAAGACATGGGCAGCCTATTCAAGCATCTCCGAGACCTCACTAAAAATAAAACTCCCACCTTGGGACCCGTCCTGTCCAGGGATGGTGCACTTCTCTCTGACGAAGGTTCTTGTCTGGAGCGGTGGAAGGACCACTTCTGTTCGCTCCTCAACAATACTGGTCCGTCTGTGCCTCCTAATGATAGTCCCAGCCAACCTTGCAGTCAAAGACCTGGAACATATGTTCCTCCAGATGAGCCTTTCAGCCCCTCAGAAATTGGACATGCAGTAAAAAGACTCAAGAATAATAAAGCTGCTGGTATCTGTGGCTTAAACTCAGAGCTGCTAAAATATGGAGGTCCTGCAATGCTCCTGTTTCTACACACCCTGTTCTCTACAATCTGGCAAACAGAGATAATCCCCGAGGATTGGCGGAAGGGTGTCATCATCCCCTTATGGAAGAGAAAAGGCTCGAGAAGCGACTGCTCCAACTACCGGGGAATAACCCTACTGTCAGTCCCTGGCAAACTGTTTTCAATGATCCTGCTGGATCGATGTCGGAGCATCATTCGAAAAATCTAGCGACCGGAGCAAGCTGGTTTTATGTCGGATCGTTCAATCATTGAGCAGATTTTCACGATTCGACAAATAGTAGAGAAGACCACAGAGTTCCGACAGAAAGCATTTATTGCCTTTGTTGACTTCCGTGCTGCATTTGACTCAGTCGATCGAAAAGCTCTTTGGCAGATTCTAGAGTTGACTGGCCTACCCGAGAAATATTGCAGACTTCTCAAGGCGCTGCACCATGGGACGGAGAGCTGTGTACAAGTAAATGGTCGGCGCAGCCCGTTCTTTCAAATCACGACAGGGGTGCGCCAAGGATGTGCAGTGGCCCCAGAGCTCTTTAATGTCATCATAGATTACGTTATGACAAAAACCACTTCACGTCTCAGCTTTGGACTCAAATTCGGAGATCATACCATCACAGATGTCGATTTTGCCGATGACTTGGCCATTCTGGCGGACTCCATGGAGCAGCTGCTGGAAGCGCTCCGAATTCTGCGAAAAGAGGCTGCCAAAGTAGGACTGCATATAAACTGGAACAAAACTAAAATTATGGCCATAGACCCGTCTTCTCCTGCTGTTAACTCTCCAGTTAGCCTGGACAGCACCACTAGCATCGAGGTTGTTAAAGACTTCACCTACCTGGGCTCCGTAATTTCTTCAAATGGCTCACTTCTCCCCGAGCTGCAGGCAAGATTATCTAAAGCGTCTTCTGTCATGGGTAGACTGAATCGTCACCTATGGCGAAAACTAAATATCAGTCGCACAACGAAACTGCGGATCTTCAACGCTCTAGTCGGCTCTGTGATGCTTTACGGAGCTGAGACATGGCAAGCATCAGCTACAACCCTCAAGAAAATAGACGTATTTCATGCAAAGAGCCTGAGGAGGATTGAGGGCCTACGATGGTCCGACTTCGTCAGCAATGAAAAGCTTCTGCAGCTCACAAAGCAGTCTTGGTTTTCGACTCAAGCAGCCGAGCGAACCTTACGATGGTTCGGGCATCTGCTTCGAATGCCACCACATCTACCCGCAAAGATGATCTATGACTTCGACCTTATCAAAGTTGGTTGGAAGCGACCTCGCGGCCGACCGAAGAAACGTTGGTCCGACAGCCTGTCCGAGTTCTTGGCTATGGCAAACAACAGACAGGGCGAAGAGCCAATACTCGCCATAGACCGAAGCGGGTGGAGAAGGCAGACACCACTCTCTACGCCGAGCAGTGCCCAGCAGGAGACTTAGTCAAGTAAGTCACTCCATGAGGTAACTTTGAACACCATTTTAAGATTGGTGTTGCTCTCACAGCATGAAGACCAGCAGTTTCAGACAGTTGCCATTCGACTCAGAATGACATATTCCCCAAACACCAACAATAGTTTTGAGTAAATTCTGGTTTAAAAAAACATATAAAAATAACCTAGATTTTTCACAATTTTTGGTTCAGTTACCCTGTTCCACGCTACGTAATTTTCAAACATAAAATGCACGGATGTCATGCATTACTGTCAAATAAAAAATTCGTAAATTTCATGCATTACTATCAAATATAAAACACGCACAATAAGCATGACTCTCAAATATATCGCTTGACGATTTAGATTATAGATGTCAAAATTAATACGTGACTTTCAAATACAAAAAAACATGAACGTCATGCATGTCTATCAAATATAAAACACACAAAATTTATGCATGACTCTCAAATATATCATTTGATGATTTAGATTAAGGGCATCAAGATCAATGTGTGACTGTCAAATATAAAAATCGTAAATGTTGTGCGTGATTGTCAAACACAAAATGCTTGAATATCATGTGTGACTGTCAAATATGAATGCTTGAATGTCATGCATAACTGTCAAAAATAAAATTCGTGCTTGTCAAATATGCATGACCAGTCAAAATGTAAACAGCAAAGTTTATGAGGGCCACAATGAAATAGTGGCCCTCTATTTAGATTAGTGAAAATATGTTAACTTTCTTCTATTTAGATTACAAATATTAATAACAATAAATATACTAGCGTATAACATATTATATATAAAAATACAAAAAGTATACAGAGCAAGTAAAGCATTTATAAAATAAAAACAAACACCATATTTCTACTTCAATTCTGATTTACTTTTTCTTCCCTGACGCTGGATCTCTTTTCAATAGCCAAGTTTGTTCATTACTACTAATATACCTTTCACACACTGTACTTTAAGAGAAATGAAGCAAATTGTGAAGAAGAAAAAAGCGGATATTTGCAGCCAGTGAAATCACCAGTGTGGTTCAAAGAATTATATAACTTTTGGCTTGAGTGGGGACATCTACAGAAGTATCTCCTCGTACCAGTGCTTATATTCAAATATAGACATTATCTCATGTCCTAACTTTAATAAATAGCCCTCGACTTCCTGGCACACTGCCAAGAATACTATATTTGAGTCAGCTAAAAAGCGTCAATCGTTTGGTGCCTTCAGAAAAATTCTAAAACATTTTTTATTTTCTGGATTTTTTTTGTATGCCCTGGTATGGTGAATGTCTCTGGGTCAATTTGGAATTGACCCATATATGTTTGTATTATTGTTTGCCCAAGGTACTTAGCTCTGGCTTAGTTTTCGGCAGTGTCAGTGTGTATGCATTTTTTTTTTACTCTTATGTTTCTTCTGACTGCATTCCCAGCCATAGAGCTTTGCAAAGGGTATATGATGATGCATCTGCTTTCAGTGTTCAAGGTTATTGTTGAATTTTCGACGGTCGCATAAATCAACCTACCTAACTATCTAGTATTCCAAATTTTACAGGTTGATATCTGTAAAGTTCAGGCACACAAACTTCCTTGATTTTTTTTTTTATTTCTTTTAAGTCTAGATTACACTTACAAGATTACAAGTCAGTTTTTCGCCGATTTCTGCTTGCGAAGTAATATTATGCCCTGAAACTATGAAGCCTTGACTCTTCCCAAAAATTAAAGGAGCACCACCAGTCGCCACGGAAGACAACTTTAACAGTGGGAGATGACGCGGAAGCGCGTAAACATAACTAAAATCGTCCTTTTCACCGTAGTATCATCTACTGGGATAAATTTTTCGCAGTTCATGTAACTAACTTACCAATAAAGTGAACATACCACTCGATGCCTTTTTTATTTTCTTTACGAATATAATAATCGCTTCTACCGCACACTCAAATTTAGGCCCTTTTAGACCTAAACTAAGCAAACCTTATTATATATAATTTTAGCACTGACAAAACGTAGTATTGTTTTGTCGAAAACGATCAAGAAAACGGCGCTGAAAAACGTAATATTGTTTTGTCGAAAACGACCAAGAAAACGGGCGCTGAAAAACGTAGTATTGTTTTGTCGAAAACGATCAAGAAAACGGCGCTGAAAAACGTAGTATTGTTTTGTCGAAAACGATCAAGAAAACGGCGCTGAAAAATGTAGTATTGTTTTGTCGAAAACGATCAAGAAAACGGCGCTGAAAAACGTAGTATTATTTTGTCGAAAACGATCAAGAAAACGGCGCTGAAAAACGTAGTATTGTTTTGTCGAAAACGATCAAGAAAACGGCGCTGAAAAACGTAGCATTGTTTTGTCGAAAACGATCAAGAAAACGGCGCTGAAAAACGTAGTGTTGTTTTGTCGAAAACGATCAAGAAAACGGTGCTGAGAATACGTAGTATTATTTTGTCGAAAACGATCAAGAAAACGGCGCTGAAAAACGTAGTATTGTTTTGTCGAAAACGATCAAGAAAACGGCGCTGAAAAACGTAGTGTTGTTTTGTCGAAAACGATCAAGAAAACGGTGCTGAGAATACGTAGTATTATTTTGTCGAAAACGATCAAGAAAACGGCGCTGAAAAACGTAGTATTGTTTTGTCGAAAACGATCAAGAAAACGGCGCTGAAAAACGTAGTATTATTTTTCGAAAACGATCAAGAAAACGGCGCTGAAAAACGTAGTATTATTTTGTCGAAAACGATCAAGAAAACGGCGCTGAAAAACGTAGTATTATTTTGTCGAAAACGGCTCTGAAAAACGTAGTATTGTTTTGTCGAAAACGATCAAGAAAACGGCACTGAAAAACGTAGTATTTTTTGTCGAAAACGATCAAGAAAACGGCGCTGAAAAACGTAGTATTATTTTGTCGAAAACGATCAAGAAAACGGTGCTGAGAATACGTAGTATTATTTTGTCGAAAACGATCAAGAACACGGTGCTGAGAATACATAGTATTATTTTGTCGAAAACGATCAAGAAAACGGTGCTGAGAATACGTAGTATTATTTTGTCGAAAACGATCAAGAAAACGGTGCTGAGAATACATAGTATTATTTTGTCGAAAACGATCAAGAAGACGGTGCTGAGAATACGTAGTATTATTTTGTCGAAAACGATTAAGAAAACGGCGCTGAAAAACGTAGTATTATTTGTCGAAAACGATCAAGAAAACGGCGCTGAAAAACGTAGTATTATTTTGTCAAAAACGATCAAGAAAACGGCGCTGAAAAACGTAGTATTGTTTTGTCGAAAACGATCAAGAAAACGGCGCTGAAAAACGTAGTCGAAAACGATCAAAAAAATGGCGCTGAAAAACGTAGTATTGTTTTGTCGAAAACGATCAAGAAAACGGCGCTGAAAAACGTAGTATTGTTTTGTCGAAAATGATCAAGAAAACGGCTCTGAAAAACGTAGTATTATTTTGTCAAAAACGATCAAGAAAACGGTGCTGAGAATACGCAGTATTATTTTGTCGAAAACGATAAAGGAAACGGTGCTGAGAATACATAGTATTATTTTGTCGAAAACGATCAAGAAAACGGCGCTGAAAAACGTAGTATTATTTTGTCGAAAACGATCAAGAAAATGGCGCTGAAAAACGTAGTATTATTTTGTCGAAAACGATCAAGAAAACGGCGCTGAAAAACGTAGTATTATTTTGTCGAAAACGATCAAGAAAACGGTGCTGAGAACACGTAGAATTATTTTGTCGAAAACGATCAAGAAAACGGCGCTGAAAAACGTAGCATTATTTTGTCAAAAACGATCAAGAAAACGGCGCTGAAAAACGTAATATTATTTTGTCGAAAACGATCAAGAAAACGGCGCTGAATAACGTAGTATTATTTTGTCGAAAACGATCAAGAAAACGGCGCTGAAAAACGTAGCATTGTTTTGTCGAAAACGATCAAGAAAACGACGCCGAAAAACGTAGTATTGTTTTGTCGAAAACGATCAAGAAAACGGCGCTGAAAAACGTAGTATTATTTTGTCGAAAACGATCAAGAAAACGGTGCTGAGAATACGTAGTATTATTTTGTCGAAAACGATCAAGAAAACGGTGCTGAGAATACGTAGTATTATTTTGTCGAAAACGATCAAGAAAACGGCGCTGAAAAACGTAGTATTATTTTTCGAAAACGATAAAAAAAACGGCGCTGAAAAACGTAGTATTATTTTGTCGAAAACGATCAAGAAAACGGCGCTGAAAAACGTAGTATTATTTTTTCGAAAACGATCAAGAAAACGGCGCTGAAAAACGTAGTATTGTTTTGTCGAAAACGATCAAGAAAACGGCGCTGAAAAACGTAATATTATTTTGTCGAAAACGATCAAGAAAACGGCGCTGAAAAACGTAGTATTATTTTGTCGAAAACGATCAATAAAACGGTGCTGAGAATACGTAGTATTATTTTGTCGAAAACGATCAAGAAAACGGTGCTGAGAATACGTAGTATTATTTTGTCGAAAACGATCAAGAAAACGGTGCTGAGAATACGTAGTATTATTTTGTCGAAAACGATCAAGAAAACGGTGCTGAGAATACATAGTATTATTTTGTCGAAAACGATCAAGAAAACGGTGCTGAGAATACGTAGTATTATTTTGTCGAAAACGAGCAAGAAAACGGCGCTGAAAAACGTAGTATTATTTTGTCGAAAACGATCAAGAAAACGGCGCTGAAAAACGTAGTATTATTTTGTCAAAAACGATCAAGAAAATGGCGCTGAAAAACGTAGTATCGTTTTGTCGAAAACGATCAAGAAAACGGCCCTGAAAAACGTAGTATTATTTTGTCGAATACGATCAAGAAAACGGCGCTGAAAAACGTAGTATTGTTTTGTCGAAAACGATCAAGAAAACGGCGCTGAAAAACGTAGTATTGTTTTGTCTAAAACGATCAAGAAAACGGCGCTGAAAAACATAGTATTGTTTCGTCGAAAATGATCAAGAAAACAGCGCTGAAAAACGTAGTATTGTTTTTCCGAAAACGATCAAGAAAACGGCGCTGAAAAACGTAGTATTATTTTGTCGAAAACGATCGAGAAAACGGTGCTGAGAATACGTAGTATTATTTTGTCGAAAACGACCAAGAAAACGGTGCTGAGAATACGTAGTATTATTTTGTCGAAAACGAGCGATAACTCAAACTTTGTTTGAAGATTCGTCATTTTTAAGTGCTTAAAAAGTGCCTAAATTTGAATTTGCAGTAGAAGCGATTATTATATTTGTAAAGAACATAAAATAGGCATCAAGTGGTATGTTCACTTTATTGGTAAGTCAATTTTATGAACTACGAAAATTTTAACTCTACTGAATTTAACTCCATCAATTCTTCAAACGCACAGAAGTCTATATGACAAGAACACATACAAACACCTAACTATGAAATGCCTTTAATGTCGGGCTTCAACGAAATGCGATGGAAAGTATTTTCAAACTTGGTTATTTTCTTTTCATCTAATCACTTATACTTTCAGCCATGTCAATAATTCTTACGGTATGGTATTGCAGGAGAGCGAGATTGACTAAAGCAGCTTCATGTTTGCAGGACAGTATTTTGGCAGTCCCAATCAGGCATAATTTTTATAAATCATCTTCAGAAAAGAATTTGAATGCTTAGGAATAAGTTCTGACAAGATTTAACTTGTTTGCAGAGCTGCCTCGTTTTCTTGCTGGTTTTTAGAAAACAAAACTAGCTGTTTTTCAGCCCCCAGGTGAGTTCTTTCAACTTTTATTGTCTTAGGTACATAGCACTCGCCAAACTTGTAAAGGTAGTTCCTAAAAAAAGTAATCAATACTCCTCTCCACACTGGAGATGTAAAATTTGAGAATACGGCCCGTAGGTAACGAGTTTCATATCCCTGGTTTAAATTATGAGCAAATCCGGATTTTGGAAATTAACCCACGAACTTTTTGTTTCGGGTTCGAAAGAATATAGCCTTAAAGTTAGTGAGTGTTTATAGTTTTTTATTTTTGTAAAATTTGTTCCTGTCTTTTCTGAGGGTTCACCAAAGTGATGGCTATCATCATGTTCACAATCTTGTGGTCTCCAAAGTTAAAATTTGCCATTTTCTTTTTAGTTTTTGCAACAACTCGTGTAATTACCATCTGAAACACGAATATGCCCCTTCTCCCAACATTCAGAAACTGCCGTAAAAGGAACCCTGATATGCCCTGTTGTTTTCAAGCCTTCAATAGGCGAATTAACAGACCTTTTTTAAGGGAGTTATATACACCGTTTACTTATATTTTGAGCCCTTTCCTATATGGGTGAGCCAAGTCTGTGTGCCCTAAGCTTATACTCACTGGAGTTTAAAGAAAAGGTTACTACAAGGGGTATAAGAGGTTGAAAGGGGGGTTGCCTATCATTTTGGCAAAATTGCAATCATTCTTTATCATTTTCTTCTGTTGTTTGTATTAAGTTCCTGATTGATTTGCCAAGTGAACATATCCTACATGAAATATATATGTCAGTAGGTAAAATACTTACTGTTTTTTTGGAGCATGTGCTGTATCATCGAATCGTTTCGTCATACTATCTTTTTTAAAGTTTTTCGGTGGACTTGGACTATTAGACACGGTTTGGATTACTTGGGTGCTTGGCCTTGGTTTTCTAAAAAAGAGAGTATTAAAGAAAGAAACAGATATTACACTGAATCTCCAACCCTAAAACGTGCAGAAAAAAGGTCAATAGCTTATACGGATAAGGCTAGCCTACTTTCAATTAAAAAAAAATACTTGGCACGAAAAGTAATCACAAATTCTAAACACATTCGAAGAGGTGTCATCATTGCTCAAACATCCTCTTAGTCTCCTTCTGCTGCCAACTACAAGAGACCACAGTGAGCAGTCGCTCAAAGAAGGCTATGAAGACGTCCTGTAGAACACATCAACGAAGCTGCGTTATTTTCAATGGGGTTACCCACCTCTGCAGTTCATTCACAAGAGGAAACGATATCAGCAATTTGTTCCAATCCTTTCAATGACCTGAGGGAAATGGACCTCTGGAGCCTGAGCCTTATTTCACTTTAATGAGTTCACCCATTATAATAAGGTCATATTCGCCACCAAGTGAAATAATTTTAAGTCGAAGCGTGATTGGAAAGCATATAAGTAACAATTCACCTGTAATATGCATCATCAATGTCATTGTGGAGCCTATAAGGATATATCCTTAGATTGTTTTAAGCTGTAATTTAAAGCAGAAAAAATCAAAACAAAAGAAAAAATTTGATGTCTTTATTATCAGTAATAAGCAGTGATGGTGAAAATCCATCTTAAACCTATCAGAGGTTCAAGTTCATAGATGGACAACCCAGTGGTTCCCGCTTACAGAGCAGCTTGTAACAGACCTCGCTACACGAGCCGAACAAGTCTTAAAAATGCTCGATACAGGGCAAGGTGGAAATGCCTGATTCCCACCACAAGTACAAAGTAAATCAAATAAGCAACAAATAATTAATGTGGCTAAAATATAACATATTTCCTGGTTCTTAAATTTTATGTTTTCTGTGAAATTTTTGGTATTTTCCTTTTCTGCTCCTATTTTTACAATCAATCAACAAAAGACAACAAGTTTCCATAGCTGAGATTTAGCACTATCAATCTAATACTGCTACTACTACTGAATCACCCACTGCAGCACCAAGCCGCCTGAGGCCAACACAGCTACGCACGCTCCTCCTCCAACCTAAACTATTCAAGGCCTCCCTCTTCAATGTTCGGCAATCTGTCATCCTTCGTCCCCAGAAAATGGCCTAGCCATCTCAACCTTTCTTTCATTATAGCCCTAGAAAGCGAGATTGAACCACATTTTTCGTACAACCTACTGTTTGATCTATCAATCTACCAAATTATTTTTTTAAGTTTTGTGTATATGGTATTTTATATAGAAAATACGTTGGGTATTAGTTGACAATTGTTAAAAAGAGACTATTTTCCTATTTTCAATCAGTTTAAATCCTTCTCAGAGACAAAATCTAAGAAATTTCAAAATTGTGACTTGGTGAATTTACATATCTGAAGCTAATGAATCCAATAACATAAGCATCTTGTCATGTTAGCGCTAGTTACAGCTGCTGGCTTGTCAAAAAATTGCTTGCTTCAGAGGGAAGATATACTGTAACATATTGGCAGAACGAATGTTCTGAATTTAATGCAACATAAAATACAATCCAACTCTATTTTGTAAGTTTATTACATCACATAAAACCGCCTAAGTTACGTTGACTCTGAGGGCATAAAACACAAAAATATAAAATTACTTGATGGGCTACACAAGGACTGACGTAGTAATGTGAAGGCAACATCACAATAAATTCCAACCCCATATATTTTACTTATTTTACTACATCTTTGGCAAACACTCAAGTTCAGCACAGCCATAGAAACAAAATTCACATGGGTTCAAATCAACTGGCCTGGCAGGCCGACTGATGTATCTTGCAACGTAATGATATGAATAGAAAAAATCTCTTTCGAAATCTTTTTATGTTATATTCCTTCATGCTAACCTTGAAAGATTAGATTCTAGACTAAGCACTGTCCCTGTTTTACAACTGTTCTGTATACAAAGATGTCAAGTACACCCGCCGATAAAACCATATGGTTTCCAATCAGGTGATTTTCTGGGACGACTGGCTTTACTGCACATCAAGATCGTATGACTGAGATAAAATTGAATGAACTATCATATTTACCAATCAATCCAATTCAATGGTTGGTTGACCATTCCAATCAGTCGTCATCCAATCCAATGATTGGTTGGCCAATCCAATCAACCATTATGCAGACCAATCAATCCAATTCAATGGTTGGTTTAATAACCATTGATGGTGGAATTTTAATCCACCATCCAATCAATTCGACCATGACCCAATCAGACGTCAATGACAACGAATCACTCTCATTATACTTTAAAAAGTGTTACATCTTAAAATAGGATGCACCTAAGTATTATCAATCTTCAAACTACGTTTTATTGCATCCAGTGTAATGACATTGCGACTGGGACAATCCAAATGTGCTATGTTAAACAATACAACCATACGTTAGACCAGAAAGCCAAAAAATGCTTATCGTCTTTTTTGTCATAAACAAACAAATATTTATACATATAATTTTATTTAGCCATTTAAGGTGTAATTATAAATTATACCAAATATACCAGTTTCCAACTTCTCCGATTTGTGAGAAAAAGGATATAGCATATTTGAGAAAAATAAAACGAAAAATAGAACTGAAATAATCGGTAGAATGTGAGCTTAAACACCCAGGTTGTAAATATACACCTAAAACAAATTTAATCTAATTTATTCTGAAATACCCCAGCAAAATTACTAGGACATCATCATCATCATCAAGTGCAATTGTCCTTATATTTGCATCTCTTTGAAAACCTTTTTAAAAGAAGAGAATACTTAAGAAAGCATTATGTAGCAAAGAGTCTAAGTTTCTTTGAAATTCAGAATTCGAGAAATTTCACATTACTTATTTAATTAAGAACTCAATAAGTTAAATAAGAATGAATTCAGTGAAAAGCCTAAATCAATATTTTCTAGCACAAAGCACTGTAAAAATATGCAAGGTACACTTAAACCAGTAAATTTTCTTTTGAAAAATTTTCAAACGCATTGGTTAGGAAGAAAGATATAATTAATCTTAAAAGGCTGATTTAAGCTGCAAGGTAACAAAAATTTTCGAATTGGGATTAAGAAGTGTCACTTTCCCATGCATTTTTCTTCTTTCATACTTTTGTTTAAGATGGCTTCCAAACATCAGGATCGGGGGGGGGAATCAAGGTCTGGAGGGGAAACTGCCCCCTTCCAAATCAACTATGGGCTCTGTTTAAACACTATTAACTTAGAGCTGACTGCATAAGTTCATTCTGAAAATTATTTTATTTTCAAAATGTCTCAAACGACATGTTTACATTTCAGAGAAGTTCAAGGAGATGTTGTATAAACATAAAAGCACATTTTTGGAAAAAAAAGGGACAATTGGTATTTGTGCGCACTGACAATTTTTCGCCCTTCTATAAGAAAAACTGCTTTTTTTATGCAGAAAAAATTTGCCTACTAGGTTTTCTCAAAAGGGTTACTGCCAGAAAAAAGTACTACCCCTGGCAAGTGGCAATCCTGAAAAAGAAGCTGATGAGAGACTAAAAGGTAAAGGTTTTCATATTGGAGACCCATTCATTTTTTTACTCAAACTGAAGAGAAATTTCCAGACCTGCCAGAAACCACTCTGAAACATCTTAGCATACAACTACTAGAGTGTCAAGCAAACAGTCATTTTTTATCACCAATTATTTCTTGCAAAAGAAGTAATATGTGGACAATGTCCAAACAAGGGGAAAGCACAATTTTCAAATCATAAGCTTTAAGGCTTGAACAACTGATACAGTCCTGTGGTGGCGCAGTGGGTTTGACCTTAGCTTGGTAATACGGGACCCAGAGATCAAATCATGCTGCAGAAATGCACTGCAGGGCCAACACAGGGACCTTAGTAGTCAAGAAGCGTTGTTAGTCTGATACAATACAAACAACTGATACTATAATTAACTTTTTGATAATAAGCAAAAACTTATCATTTCAATTTTGTTTGTTAAATCTTTAAGTATTTGGAAAACAGCTGTTGCCTGTTTTCACAAAAAAAAAAACAGTCTTCTGTTTTTTGTTGATCTGTTCTATTTCATTGGAGCCCAGTTAATTTTATTTTGTTTCTTCCAAAAAACAGAACAGTACCTGTGCTTAATTGGGAACTCCCCCTCAAATTCTAAATTAATTTTTAAAGAATCTGGAAATTAAAAATTTCTTACAAAATTTCACTCTGTTTGAAATTTTTTTTTATTTACAAATTAACAGAATTTTCTCAAAATCTGTTCACTTACAGTAGAGCTAGCTTGCTCAAATCAATAGCCAGATCTAACAGCAAAGGCCATATCCTTTAACAGAAAATAAATGTGCAAAAAACAAAAATAGACAAAAAAGCCATATCCTTCGACAGAAAATAAATATGCAAAAAAATGTATTAGAAGGCTGAAAGGGTTAAAAAAGATAAACCAACAAGACTTACCTTGTCGAAGTTCCTTTCCTTCCATCACACATTAAACATTTAAAAGCTTCTGGTGTATTCTTGTAGGTACAAACACTGCAGTCCCAAGCATTGAAATCTTCATCATTTTTAGAAGGCCTTTTATTCTTTCTGAAAATGAATATGGCAAATAATCACAAATTTGTATTTTAAAGTATTTTAATATTTCAATTAACTTAATAGCTAAAAATGCTGAACATACCCCTGAAAATGTCTTTTAACACTCTTTTAGAACACACTTTTAGAACACACAAATAGCTACCAGTAAAATATTTATTCTGAGCCCATAAAAGTAGGTGGGTATGCATGGATTTGTTTTCAGCTGGGCCAAAAACAATAAAACATTTAATGGATAACCTGAAAAAGAGGCACCAAGAACTTTGGGAAATTTAGGACATTGGTAGGGAGGAGTACACACCACTGCATACATCCTTGCTTATAGGTGCTTTTGAATTAACATCTTGTTCCTCTATATTTCTTCCTTTTTGTGGCTAGTAGAAAAAAAAACATTCTCAAACAATTTTATTATCAAATGCCTGACAAAATCATGCTAACCAGTCACAATTCTTGTCACATTAAAAGAAAAGGCACTGGATATATAATAGTCACAGTCATAACAATCATCACATAAATTTATTTGCAACTCAACAAAAGATATTAACTAAATAACAAAATTCAAAATAACATAAACACTCAAATTGAAACCTAAAATATTTGAAATTCTGACTTCCTGAAAAAAATCAAATTAAAAAGCTTTAAAATCAACAATGAAAAAAGTATAATAAACTAAAACAAATATATATACAACTATTGATGAGAGAGTGTAGTATCAAAAATCTTGATAAAGATGAGAATGAAACTATTTGCATTATGCATATCTTAAGCTGTTACTGGTTGAATTTTAGGCACTGAATCAGCTACTTGTCACAGGAGTCATGGACATGAAGGGAGATGCTCAGGGGGGGAGGGAATTCACAAAGAAGTGGGTTTGCCAAAATATTAATATCAAACTTAAAGGCAATTCATCTTGGCATGTTGAAAGAGTTTCAATGAAAAAGTGTTTTAAAATGGAGCAATAAGGGATAATGGAGGATTTAGAAATGCTCAGAAAGGAAATGAAGTAGAAAGAAAAGCTCAGCACTGGATCCTTTCTAGGCAATCATTCTGATATGAAGTCAGGCAAAATGCACCATGTCTTCTTCTATAAACCAGAGTTGGGAGTTTCAGCTTGCACACCCTTGTAGGGTAAGGGAGTTCATTAAGTCCACCCACCATCTTAGTAGTTCTTCTCTGGACATCTTTGAGAATTTTTATATCTTATCTGAAAAAGGGGGATGCAAGGACCATGCATGTCTCAATCCTTGGCCAAACAAGTCCTTTATATAAAAGGCTCAAGATTTTAGAACAGGAGGAAATTGTTCTTTTTATGAGCCCTAGTGATGAGCTAGCTGATGCTACTGCCTTCTTTTCATGAGTGCTAGATTTGAGATGATTGTCAACAATTACTCCTAGGTCATGTTCTTCCAACACTGGAGAAAGGGACTGAACATAAAGAAAGTAAGTTGTATTGATGTTCTAGTGCCCAAAGTGTAAAACATGGCGTTTTCACATTGAAAGTGAGTAGCCAAGATCTTACCCACATGCTAAGGAGATCAAGGTCTTTCTGAAGTTGGAAAGCATCCTCAAGAGTGCTAGCTGAACCAATTAACTTAGAATCATCAGCCTCCTGCTTTTAAGGGTCTATTAGGGTCATCCTGCTTAAGGGTCTATTCTGCCAGACCCTACAGATTTGTTCTGGTTCAGGTTTTTCAGTCTAGTCTCTTTACTGACAGTAATTGGTAACATTGGTTTATCAACTTTATCTCAAGAAAACTTGGCCACCAGTGGTCTTCCTCTTCATATAGTATGTAGTTATGTTTGTTGATTGTATTCTCTTTTTTTGTTGGTTGTTTATTTTTTGCTTGCACTTTCTTGCATGTTTCTACTAGCTTTTTTCTTGTAGCAGCCTGTGTTAAATAAATCAATTATCTTGATCATTATTAATTATTATGGTCAATTGTAATATAATGGTCAAATAACAGGTCAAGGAAACTATTCACAAATAGCCTAGCCTATATCTAAACACCAACAGATGCAAAAGAACAGAGGAAAATGTTAACTAGGGCTATATATAGGATAACCAAGGGTAGAAGTGTAGTTGCAAATGAAATAATCAATATATTTAGACCTAGAAAGAGGCAACAAGTCTTGTGTTGAACTTAGATTCTAGGCCTATATCTGTATTAGTAATAGAATCTTGCATATATTTAAACCTTATAATTTTCATATATAACCCAGGGCCATATCTAGCCTCACAAGATTGGGAAAGGGGGAAGATTGTAGACTAGATACAACTAGGCTATAGGCTATCTGGAAAAAAGTGAACAGAAAATATAATGGTATGGGTTTTTGATTACTACAACGTTCCATTTAAAGGAGGCTTATCGGTTCAAAATACAAAATAGTCAAAGCAATTAGGCCTATATGAAGACACATTTGCTTTTGAAGTTGGCCCAGGCTAAGTCTACTAACTAGTCAAGGCTAATAGAATCATTCTTTAGCAAATGGATCAACCTAGAACAAAACTGGCTAAACCAGGTTTAAAAACACAACAACAAAATGGTATAAAACCTTTGTGACTGAGGACTTTTATCCATTAATTTTTAAATCAGTTGTGGGAAGAATCTTAACAGAGCTTTTTTGTTTTGCTTCTTCATTGAACATGAATTTACGTTATAGAGTTACATTCTGAATTTATGTTATCTATTAGAGCAAATCCACCAGTCGGCCTTATTCGTTATTAAAGATTTTGGCTTGACATCAGCCTAAACTATTTATCTAGATATCAAAGTTCCGAATGATCACTATTTTGCCCTTGTCGTTTCAAGTTCAATTGACCTGTTCTCTTACATAGTATTATATAATTATGTGAAAAAAATGTCTTCGGTGGATTCTTGGAATCAACTGGACGGACAAAATTACCAACTCATTCATTAGATAGAAGACTAAACAGCCACTCGTCATTGGTAAAATCATACCGAGGTGGTAGTGACATTTGGGTCACATGGTAATAATGGATAGCAATTGCCAATCCCATACTGTTTGATATTGGACTCCTCCCGCAGCAGAGGCGCCATTTGGGGGGGTTAGGGGTGGGCAAATGCCCACCCCAGATTTTCCAGGGGGGCCCAATCTTCCACCATAAAGGCCCTTTTCCGGCCATAATTATCCATTATGTCCAACATAATCCATTCTGTTCAAATGATTTGAACTAACTGCACGCCTATTAGCCAAAAGAGCGTAATTACCTGACGACCCTTGGGGTAATTACGCTATTTGCTATTAATCATTGTAAACTTTGAAAGTAGGTTAGATTCATAATAAAAGTCTCAAGTTCTGTCAAATACCCCATGCCCACCCCAAGATTTAGCCCAAATGGCGCCTCTGTCCCGCAGTCCAATGTCGGCCGGCACGGACGACAGAAAGCTACACTTGGGAGATGTCTTGAAAAAGATGTAACTCTCTCAAGAACATTCCTTGATGATTTTTGGCCAAAGACACAAGAAGGATCATCCTAAAGAGGCGTCGTTGCCACCTAATGCAATGATCGGAGTGGTAAGTCATAAGTCTAAGTAAATCTCACGTAGTTTTAAACGAGATGGCTAATTACATAAACAGTGCCGTTTTATGCAAATCACTACATACTGATTTGATTAACTCAATTTCAAAACGTTTGAGAATATTAATGAAGTGATCGCTATTCACGGTGAATACCGTCGAAGCAAATACTAAATAATGAACCGCGAATTCTCCGGAAATTCAAAGTGATAAACCTCAAAAAATCCAGCTAAACTTTTAGAAATCCTTTGAAAATCCCCAATCCCCTAAATGAAAAAGTTTAACACTAGAAGACCTGAAAATCCCTATTTTAGGACGCAAAAGCTTAAAGTGGAAGGATTAAAGCAAGTAGATAGTATAGTTAAATAGAGTAATCACATTTGTTTTAAAATGGGAGATAGCAAATCAAAAAGCATTTTTCCCAGCTGTTCTTGCCCAAAAAGTGTAAGGATATCGTATGTTTCCTGTGCAATATGCACTTGCCATCAATAATTATTTTTTCATATGCACTAAGGTGATAACAAGGACAAATATCTACTCATTGTTATGCAAAGCTTCCACTTTTTACGTTTTCCATGTTTTCATGTTTTCTTCAAATTTCCGAGAGAAAAATAAATTGTAAAAATTCTACCATTTCTTAACTTTCGATACTATTTCTTTAAAATTTGCATTCAGACATTCTATTAATATTACAGTCTACTTGCCAAGAGATCCAAAAGGCGTGGCATTTTGTATTGTTAGGTTATCGCCTGCGCTAAGAATTTTAAATAAATTGCTCTCACATTGACAATTCACCTATTAAGCTGACGCTTCCGTAATTTCCACAATGGAAGGTGTTGAACTTTTGAAAGATCTTGTATGCATTATTTGATTGTCTAAATAGGACCCGGGGTAACATTTTCTATAATATATTTTGGGAAGACTCTGGAGAAAGAAAAGAAATTCTTGAATGTAAAACGAATTTTATAGAAACATTGAGAACAGTTTTTAACAAAAAATCAGAGTAATGCTCTCAAACATATTGTCTTTAGTTCTTATGGTTTCGATGGATCTAGTGTGTTTTAAGTCTAATGTTGCTCTGGGAAAGCAAACAAATTTTACAGTATTTTCTTTTTCAGTCATAATTTTCAATTATATATGGTGAAGAGACAGGCCAAATCGAGACAGCTGACGCTAAAAATACAGAAAAAGTATCAAAGGGTATTTTTCTCCAAATATTTTTTGATTCAGTATTTAGAGGGGAACTACATATTTAAGACTAGTTAACTAAATGCTAGCCTCCAACATAATATGACCTGACATGACACTAGTTTATATGCAACAGTGTGCAGATTTTTGCCGTTTCAAACTGGAATCATTCACAGTTAAGAATCAACTATTATCAGTTGGGTAGTTATGAGTGAAAAAAAAAAAAAATGATGTAAACCAGCAAAATCGGAAAACTTTTCTATATAGTAAATGGCTACTTTTCTATATAGTAAATGGCTAAATGTAGGCATTGAAATGGAGGGGGAGGGGGCCATGCAGTTAAAAGAGAACAACTCTGAGAATTAAATAAATAAAAAGTTCTGTAGAATTTATTTTTTTGTAGTATTTCCTTCAGAGGGTGACATTAACTCTACTCTGGTCTTTTTTCTTTATTAAGATAAATACGCTTGGACCTGTAAAGCCAACTGATACAGTTTGAGATAAATGTTGTAGTTGCAAAAAAAAACTTTTCTTTTTCGCTGCCTTTTCTTAGAGATTACACCTCCGAATTACGATAGGACGAGGCTATTTTGTGTGAAGTAAGAGCTGTTATAAGACTGAAGCTAACAATATATCTTAGTTTTCAAGCAATGAACTAACACAAATTGGCTCGGAACAAAACGTTAATCTACGAAATCTATTCCGTAATATCCTAACGTATGTGTTGTGAATACAGAAGTAGTACTGCTTTATGGTTTTATTTTGAATATAGTACAGCTTGGGTGGTAAAAAAGAATCACTTACTACATAATCACAATTTTTTTCTTTCTTCAGCCCAGAGTTTACATCTCTGAATTACAATAGGCAAAAGTTATTTTATCTCAATGAGCAGATATTTCAAACAGAGCGGGGTAACAAACTACAACTAAAGAACGACATGTGTCAATGGTAGCCGAAACCTTAGAAAATGCAATTTTGATAATAATCATTGTACCAAAAGAATCACTTCTTGGAATCCTTCCTGGATTTGGAATCTATTGTCCGAAGGACGTCGGTTCGAATCCTAGTGTATCCAAGTATTTGGTTTGGGATAGGGGTCAGAGGCGTGACTCGGTAAACTCAGCCAGAGTCCATCCAGCTATAAATGGGTACCTGAAGAAATCTGGGAAGGTAAACGGAAAGGGTGTGAAAAAGCACAGGATGGCAGGCCCCCATCCCCCATTGCAGTTCCTGACTGAAAGGCCTTGAGACGGAGATCAGCACCGCCAGTTTTAAACTTTAAAGGTCTAGTGCCGTATCCTTTACCTTACCTTAAATCACTTCTTTACGGTAATGCCATATGTATTGAATTCATTAAATTGAAGTTATAAATTAAAGGCTACTGGCCAAAGAAAATTTACACAGTTTCAGAGACGAGGGGGGTGAGGAAACTCTAAAAGGGGTTCCAATAGCTGCATAATTGCAAGTTATTTTCACTTGAAAGTTACACTTCAGAATTACACCAGGAAGAACTAACTTTATAAAAAAGACGTGTTGTTTCAAACAGTGTGGGGTAACAAATTATAGCTAAGGAACGACATGTGCCAACGGTGACCGAAACTCTAAAAAATAGAATACATAATCTTAAAGAGCTAGATAACAATGAATATATCAAAGGAGTCACTTTTTTTATAGTGATCCCAAAGGTATAAAATTCATTAGATTCAAATTATTCGTGAAAAGCTACGAGCCTAAAAAACTTGCGTGATTTGAGAAAAGTGGAGAAATACCCCCTAAAAAGGGTTTCAAATTCCTATATGCAAAAACAGGGAATTTGCCCTTTTCCCCAGTGGTTAAGTCATTTTCTCAATAATTTCCAGTTCACTCCCTAGTCTTTCAAAGAAACAGATATATGATGAATTTTATTTTAAAGGAAACAACATATTAATAAAAAGACTGACAACAGCACTGCTTAGACGATAATAAAGATTACATGAAAAAAAAAGAAAAAAAAAGACATACACACATCTCACTAAATAATGAAAACTTTCTATCTACTTTTTATCATCAACACTTCAATCCTTAGAGCATAAATTGACTTATTTAAGCAAACAAATTAAACAATCGAATATACAAAAAATCTGAATAAATAGTGAAAAAGACAAATCGAGATAACTCTTAAACCTTAAATTCTGAAAAAAAAACTCTTATTTCTAGAAAAGTTTCTGCTGTTTGCCATAGCCAGCAAGACCATTACTGATTGAAGCTAAAGCCACACAATGAAGGATATGAGAAGCACAATCCTTATTTCTTATCTAAGGATATCTCAGTCACAATTCTATTACTGTGAAAATTTGCGTCATATGCAAAACAAATAAAACCATATTTTCTTTTTCAATAGTCCAACATTTTGAGGCCACGTTAACACTACAATACAATCAATTTTGTATTATGATTATCAGTTCATCCACTTGCGACAATTAGGTGCTCCACACAAACATGGGATTTTGTCTTTATTATCTTCCAAGTCAAATTTGTAGTCATAAGCCAACTGTAAAAATAAAAATAAAATAACGTTCGTGAGGAAGAGAAATTCACACAAAGAAATGAAGCGAGGATCAATGTAATGGTTAAAAGCTGATCTGCAATCAAAAAAGATAAAGCTAAGGTAAAAATACGGCGCTTCTCTCCGTTTCATGGCCCTTCAGCCAGAAAGTGCAATGGGGGGTTGGGGACAGGCCATCCTGTGCTTTAGCACTCGCGTCCTCAAAAATAGCTAAAAAGATACCACGCAGGAATCTTAAAAAAACAAATCGCGAATATCCCATTCAAATTCAATACAAATACAATGAACAAGTCTTGAGCGATTTTCTAATTTGACAGAAGTGACAGGATGACACGAGAGAAAGAAAAAAGGAGAGAGAGAGAGATAGAGAGAGAGAGAGAGAGAGAGAGAGAGAGAGAGAGAGAGAGAGAGAGAGAGAGAGAGAGAGAGAGAGAGAGAGAGAGAGAGAGAGAGGGAGAGAACATTTTAAAAGGTGGATACTAATTTCAAATGCTAGACTTTTTCGAAAGTGAATCATAATAAATATTTTTCATTGATTAGTGAAATAAAAATAATAAGAGGCTGTAAGGAATCGGTAAACCATATTCATTCGTACGACATTATAAGATGTTATCTAAAACTGATTGGACATGTGAATCAATTCTCTTTCCTCCAGTAAATAAAAAAAAAAAAAAAAAAAAAAAAAAAAAAAAAAAAAAAAAAAAAAAAAAAAAAAAAAAAAAAAAAAAAAAAAAAAAAAAAAAAAAAAAGTTAAAAATCATGTCTCTCCAGACAAATCAGTCTGAGCTGCCGACAGAAACCAGAGTTGCAGACGAAAAAACACGCATTAAAAGTATAAGTGAATGGTGGCTTAGCAATGCGGGTTATTAAACATTAATTGAAGCTTGCAGAAACCACATCGCTAGAAAAATTTTGCGAATAAAAAAAAAAAACAAAAAAAACAAAAAACAACGTACTGATATACGATTGATAACCCACGAGAAAGTCAAATAGCCAATTTCTAAATATTCATACATACTAAATGTATGTTATAAATTCAATTTATAAAATTGAATATTAATATTATTATATTTTTATGTCTGAGAATAATTATGGGAATAATCTTGGGGGATTATGAGAACAATCTTGATTATAAAAGAGAGATAAGTTCTATCACCAATGTTTTTATAAACATTAATCATATTTTATAAATATCAAATATTTATGCACATAAATATTTTAAATGCAAGGAACATGTCTTCGACTAGTTGAAGAATTAGAAAAGATGGTAGCGCAGAAGAGCAGTTTTCCTATCCGTTTCACGAATGCGGGGAAAGATGCATAGCATTAGTAGATAATACTTTTTCAGGCACAAATTACTGTTCATACAGTCTTTTAAACCTATTTTTGTCAAAATTAAATGTGGTAATAGTTACCAGTTATTACAAGACAAATTGTTTAAAATCTGGGGCATGGATACGAAATACAAAATGAAATTCATTGTTTTGAAGGAAACTCTAACTGATACATGAGAAAAATATTCGACAAACTCATCTCTTAAATGAACAATACACATGAAAGTATTCGCGAAGTGAAGATTATATACATATATTTGCTGGCTTTTCATACTGAAGTTTTGTCAAAGATATTTGATTATTAAAGCAAGTCCAATTTCTAACAGCGATTTCTATTAAGCTTCAAACTTTTGGTTTGATTTTTTTAAGATTTTGAATTGTTGTAATCCCCTGTCAAAATAGAGAATCATCATTTGTAATAATTGCAAATTTTCATTTTTGGGGCCTTTCTACGGACGTTATATAACTGGATACGTTCAAACCTGTGAGCTAATCACGTAAAGAGTTGATTTTTATCAAACAAAAAAACAAAATAATTTTAAATTTTCAGGTATTCTTCTTGTTTGTATTAAGACATTAAAATTATTGCACAGGCACCGCAAATATTTTTTTCAGTTCACATAATAGCTGTAGCAATTCTGAGCTGAACTTTACAAAATGTTTAAACTTTTTTTATGTCTTAAAAAGACATTGCTTATGCTTATAAGAAAAGAAATTTGGTAATGGTGTTACTAATTTTGACACTTTTTCGCATTTTATTAACTTCAGTCAATTTAGCAATCACCTTTACTTTAGCTGCCTGTATTGGTTTTGTCGCAAATGATGTCCAGGTTGTCGGTTTTCACATTCTATCACGTTTGATAGTTCAGGTGTTGGTTCCAAAGAATCATTTATAGCAACTGCTATTTTCGTTTCTATGCCTTCCAACAGACATTATATTTTAAAAATAACTGATGCGTTGGAAACTGAACAATCTTACTTATACTATACATGACACCATATAAGAAAATACTTATATGATGTCATAAGAAATGCTTATATGAAGTACTAACATAGTACAGAACGTCATAGGCAAATACCAAAATTAAGGCTCTTAACGAATTATCTCAGACTTCAGACCTATGTAGATCGTTTTTATGCGAGAATATTCCAAGACACCAATTTTCCCAAAAAACATGGAGCCGTTTTTCTAGAAAAAAAATATATAAATACATATATATATATATATATATATATATATATATATATATATATATATATATATATATAATAAATAAAAAAAACCTACCTCTTCCCCTTTCGAAATTCGCCTATTGGCAAAAATAATTATTTTCATCTCTCTGTCCACCTCAACTAGTTCGGTAGTACAATTAGGGTTGCAAGAATGGTTGATAAACCTGGCTAAACCTCCAGTCACACTGGCATCAACAACACGATCATCATCAATGCGGAACATATAAATCCCACGGTTATGTTCTTCATAGCGTTTCTCACGAAGTTCAGCCACAGGGTTCCTTATTATTTCTCCTATGTACTCGATGATCATTGTGTGTTTCTCGATGTCCCGCAAAGCACATAAGCCGAGACCTTGAATCTTTGAACTGAAAAGGAATAGCAATTGTACAATTACCAAAAAAGAAAATTAAAAGAATAACATTTTTTGTGTCCAAATAGGGATATACCCGTTCACCCTTAGATAGGAATGCACTCCTCAAATCTAGACTTTGAATTCTCGATTTATTTTGACTAAAAAAAAGAATAGCAATTGTACAATTACCGAAAAAAGAAAAAAAAAGAACAGGACGTTTTGTGTCAAAATAGGGATGTATTCCCTGAATTTTAAATAGGAGTACGTCCCTTAAATTTAGACCTTAAGTCTTTGAACTGAAAAAGGATAGCAATTGTACAATTATCGAAAATAGAAAGACAAATAAACAACGCGTTTTGTTTCCAAATAAGGCTGTATCCCTTCAATCTTAAATAGGAGCGAACTCCTTGAATCTAGACCATGCGTCTTTGAGCTGAAAAAGAATAGCAATTGTCCATTCAGCAAAAAAAAAGAAATGGAAAAAACAACAGGTTTTATATTCCAAAGAAATACATTTTGAATCTCAAACAGGGATATACCAACTGAACGATTAATTATGAAAATTTTTTTCCCCTGTTCGCAGAAATGGTAAGCTTTCACAATAAAATCTTTTTTTCCCCTTAACATGCATACACAAAAGAATTCTCATTTTTATAACTCAACAGTTAATAACCAAAAGCTGGTTTTATTTTTGAATGCGCAATAGTAAATTTTTTATTAAACAGTATAATATATACTTTTGTGAAATATATATTAGACAACTTAATATATTTCAAATTACACAGCCAAGTTAATCAACAATCAATGTCAAAATTACAAAAATTTCCGAGGACATTTAAAAAATATTTTCCAAGAGTCGTGAGATATTTGAAAAAATAACTTGCTTGTTTTTCTTTATAGAAAGAGAGAGAGAAAGCAAAAAAAAAAACGAATAGAAAGAGAAAAAAGCGTTGTTTATCTTCCTCGTTTAGATCTTGTCACAAACTGATGAAGTTACCTGCCTATTAAATGTCAGGTTAGATAATTCTTAAGGTTTGGGGGAGGGGGAGCAATACCGCTAGCTAAGGATAGATTAGTTAAAGTAGCATTTTAGAGAAATGAAACGTGATAATAGGACCGAATTTGGCCTAGACGCAGAAAAGAACTAGGCTCTGTGGTTAAGGATTTAAAGATAGAACTCCAAGAGCAAGAGATACAGTTTTCCGCAGACGGGTAGGACCAGTTATGACAGTTACTGGAGATGGCAGACCTTGAAGCGTTGAACTGAAGAAAAACAACAATATCCCATTGCCGAAAAAGGAAAAGAGCTTGATGTTGCAATAGAATAGATTCCACAAATCTTTGGACTAAAAAAGAATGGCAATGATCCAAACATCGAAAAAAAAAGCAAAGAAAAGAAAATTTATCCCAAAATAGATACATACCCGTTAAATCTTTAATTGCCTCTTGAATCTAAACATTGAATCTTTGAACTGAGAAAGAAAAATCGTGAAATTACAAAGAAAAGAAAAGAAAAATATGTTTATGTAAAATTTGGGATATGCACCTTAAACACTGTGACACAAACTCATGAAAACGTCGGAAGAAAAGGAGTAAAATGTATAGTTCAAAATCTATCGACGGGCAATTTCTTTTTTTTTCTGTATTTTTTTTTTTTTATCGACGTAAATACAACAAAAAAAAGTGTTTTACAATGAAAGAACAAAAAAAGTGCTCGAAAACAAGGGGGAGGGGCAAGACCCGCTTCCATTGGCACCACCTCTTCAATAAAGATCTTGAATCTTTGAACTATAATTAGCAACTGTCAAATTAAGGAAAAAAGAAAAACAGAACATGTTTTATGATTAAATTGCGATATTCCACTAAGTCAATGCAACCATAATATAAAAAGGAAAAAGAATACCAGATAAATTTTCCAAGGATTATGGGAGTGACGATTTAAAAAGCTTAATTGGAAGGTCCAATAATCCAAAACTGCACGCCATCATATATTTTCGATAATTTTATTCAGGAGAGTCCTTGGCCAAAAGCAAGTGGAAATATTCTAAAATGATCACCGGACTGAAGATGTCTCAATGTCCTCATCGACCTGATTCCCTTACAAAATCACACTTGAGTAAAAAAGAATAATAAAATAAAATAAAAAAATAGCCGTGCTAGATGAAAACACCTGTTCACCGGACTGAAGAAATGTCCTCATCGACCTGATTCCCATATAAAATCACACTTGAGAAAAAAAAAAGAAAAAAAAAGAACAGAAAAATACCGTGCTAGAAAACACCTGATCACCGGACTGAAGAGATGATTCCTTTACAAAATCACACTTGAGTAAAAAGGACTAAAGAAAGGAAATAAAAAATTACCGTGCTAGAAAAACCAGCGATCGACCTTCACTCTTCATTTTCTTATACTGAGAGCTCTTTGAATGAAGAAACTGCTTGGAATAAGGGGACTCGGATGCTGGCAGAGAAGTGAGGGCAAACTGAGATCGAACGGACCCTGCTCGTTGCACAACACGTTTAAAGTGGGTCCGATGTCTAGGCTCAGATCTTGCACATCCAGATGGATTTATAGCTAGTGGCATTTCTAAAATTGGGTTTCTTCCATATTTAAAATTATAGTCACTTAAAGATTCAACACCAGGAAGAGATTCTAGGACACGTACAATTGCTGGCTCGGTTAATCCGAACAATTCTTCACCAGATAAATATTTAGGAAAAAATCTGACGCCACCCCCTGCAAATCGAGTCGCTTCCGTGTAGGTAAGAATACGTTGCCACGCTCCTGTTGGTGTCCAGTCTGAAAAATGGAGGTCATCAAGCATTTTCTCTGGCTCAGAAACTGTGATGGAAAAATATGGCCTCCCCTCCTTGTCTTCAATAGTGCAGTAATACCGGGATTTTTTACTTGAAGCACGGAAACTCCAGTAAATCGATAAGGCCCTGTAACCAACAGGATAAATGTGATGTGGTGTATGAAATGCGGCCAGTTGATGTGGAAGAAGCTGCCCAAGGGAAAGAACTACAATGCTTCCTATTCGGAAAAGGTGACTGGGCTCAACGTGCTGCATAACAGAAGCAACTTGTCGGTTTTCATCCCGTTGTATGACAACACGACGGAAAATAGAGATGGATGAGAGTTGATCATCTTTTTCTCCTGAAACATAAAGATATTAAAGTGAGGTTTCAAGAACAGAGCCAAAGTGAGCACCCGAGTTTCTATTTTCTAGTTTCTCATTGGCTATTGCACATGAAATTCCACAACTCTTTTCTTTGGAATGTAAAACTATTTCTCCCGAAACTATTTCATTTCTTTTCTCCTGAATTACAATAAAAATACGAAGTGAGTATAAAACATCTTATATCCAATATACTGTTATTTCAAGGTTTATATACACTGTGAAATATATTATTTGCAACAAACCTACAGCTGTAAGTTGTACCGAAAAAACAAGATACCAAACCTTTGGATTTTTTAGTTTTTAACCTGCATATTAATCAAGCCAGAATTATAAAAAAAAGGTAAAGGATACGGCATTAGACTTCACAGTCCGTACCGGCGGTGCTGATTTTCTGATGTTGAGGTGAAGACGGCCCTTGGAGAAGGGGCCGATATATCCACTGAATTGAATTCCACTGTCTTGGGAAAAAAAAAAAATCCCTGTTGTTTCTACTTTGTGTTTGTTTGAGTGAGTATAACCCTTATTATATCCAATTTAATGCTATTTCAAGGTTTATATTCCCTGTAAAATGTATGATTTGCGACAAATCTATAGCGGTAGCTTGTACCGAAAAGACAAGCTACCAAACCTTTGGACTTTTTAGTTTTAAGCTTGCCTATTAATCGAGCCAAAATTATAAAGATACAATAGAAATACAAAGTGAGTATAACGAAAATAGCGATGAAGACCACAATGCCTTTCCATATCAAACAAACACAAAGTAGAAACAATAAGAAAACTTTTTTCCTTGATTGAACTTCGTTGAAGTAAGGGCTGTTTAAAAAAATTTCTAAAAAACACTATTAGTTTTAATTCTCATATTTTAATGTAAGTTTATATATATATATATATATAATATATATATATATATATATAATATATATATATATAAATATATATATATATATATATATATATAATATATATATATATATATATATATATATATATATATATATATCTATATATATAAAAATAAGTTGTCTGTCTGTCTGTGGATGGATCAGGTGACGTCACCTGAAAAAACTGGATCAGGTGACGTCAAAACTGAAAAAACTAAAAAAAGGCAAAAACTACAAAAAAAACTAAAAACTAATAAAAAAAATAAAAAAGCTAAAAAACTAAAAAAACTAAAAAAAGGCAAAAACTACAAAAAAAACTAAAAACTAATAAAAAAGCTAAAAAACTAAAAAAACTAAAAAAGGCAAAAACTACAAAAAAAACTAAAAGCTAATAAAAAAAATAAAAAAGCTAAAAAACTAAAAAAACTAAAAAAAACTAAAAAAAAACTAAAAAAAAAAGGAAAAAACTGAAAAATAAGCTAAAATAAAGGTAAAAACCAATAAAAAACTAAAAAAAAACTGAAAAAACTAAAAAAAAGGCAAAAACTACAAAAAAAAACTAAAAACTAATAAAAAAGTAAAAAAGCTAAAAAACTAAAAAAACTAAAAAAACTAAAAAAAGGTAAAAAACTAAAAAAAATAAAAAATTAAAAAAAAACTAAAAAAAAGGAAAAAACTGAAAAATAAGCTAAAATAAAGGTAAAAACCAATAAAAAACTAAAAAGAATAACGACCGGGACACTCAAAGATAAATTACAGACCGGACACCGGGACACAAATGACGACCGGGACACAGGGAATGTAAATGACGACTGGGACGCTCAAAGAGAAATTACAGACTGGGACACAAATGACGACCGGGATACTGGGAATATAAATGACAACCGGGACACAGGGACACAACTACAAGGGGGATGCCGGGGGCACAGGGGGATATATAAATGACGACGGGGACTCAGGGAATGTTCGATTAGCAATCACCATCAGGGAAGCTCAAGGGCAATCATTAGAATAATCAGGTATAGATCTGAATACGGATTGTTTTTCCCATGGACAATTATATGTTGCATGTTCAAAAGTCGGTAAACCTGACAATCTATTTATATGTACAGACAATGGGACATCGAAGAATTTTGTATATTCGCAAGTTTTACGTAGTTAAAAACACACACACATATATATATATATATATATATATATATATATATATATATATATATATATATATATATATATATATATATATATATATATATATATATAATATATATATATATATATATATATATATATATATTTATATTATATATATATAATATATATATATATATATATATATATATTATATATATTATATATATATATATATATATATATATATATATATATATATGTATAACTTTCTATATTCACAGGTGGGACACAGGGATACAACAACAATGGCGCGTAACGACTTACGCACGCGGGGGGGGGGGGGGGGCACGAAGCGCCACCCCAACAGCTAGTTTGTAATATAATTCGTTTTCAGTGAAGCACGAGTGACGTAGTAGGCTTTAGACTTTTTTAGGGAAGGGGGCAGAATCCGTACTCTTGTTTGTAGTGAAGCTATATTTGCCTTGAACAGTCTTGAATAGAACTAATAAAATTAAACTGAATATTTGATATACAATAATATTAATTGCTGAAAGCCCATCAGTTCAAAATTTAATTTTACTACAATTTTTTTATGATTCGTTTTCAGTAAAGCACCAGTGACGCAGTAGGTTTTACAGTGAGAGAAGGAGGCAAAACCAAAACTCTTGTTTTGCAGTGATTTTTGTTCATTTCAAGCTTGATTTGCATATTAAATTTTTCACTCGTTTTAAGATCTATTTATTTATTTATATTAGCACCTATTGTATGTTTATTTGCTATGATTGTTTATTTAATTTGTGTTCGTTTTGAGTTTCATTTATTCTCTAATAGTAATTTCCTGTAATTTATTCATTTATATTAGTACTTGTTGTATGTTTTTTTGCTATGATTGTTTTTTTTTTATTAATTTCTGTTCGTTTTGGTTTTTCATTTATTCTTTAATAGTACTTTCTTGTCGTTTCTAGTTTGAAATTAAACAGGTATTTGTATATACTGATCTTAAGTTTAATATGGCCTTTACTTTTCTGTGAAACACTTCTTTTTCTGAAAGCTTTTTTAAATAAATTTTTGCTCTTTTTTGATTACAAAAAGTTTCAAGCTTTATAAAATGCCATATTTCAAAATCATTTTTTTTTAAACATCAAACTTTCATCAAAGTATAACAACAAGTACCAAAGTACAAAAGTATCAAAGTAATAATAAGCAAGTTCCTTAACTCAGAGCCGTTTCACGGAGCGGGGGGTTCTAGCCCAAAAATATTTTATTTGGCCTTTGAAATATTTTGAACAAAATGGCTATCTCAAAATTTATATCGGATGGGTTTGGGAAAAAAGGTTAGGGGGGTGGGGGGCTAGTTGCCCTTAGATCTCTTTTGACTCTTAAAAATTAAACTAGAACTTTCAGTTTCCAATCAAATAAGCCCTCTCTGAACTTTATACGAGCTATAGGAACGATATATGTCCCAGGGCATAAATTAAAACACCTGCCCCAGGGCTCTTGGGGGTTGTGTTAACCGGGAATTTTAATTCACAGGTTAATAGATGGCATTGAGAAAAGCAGTGTAAAGTAACGCAAAATGTTTTTCAGCGATTTTTCAAGCAATTTCTTTTCTGTATAAAACCGTACATTAAGTTTTAAGCATACAACTTATGAAAAATCACACAGGAAAGTAAAATAAATAATTTGATCCTGGCAATACCAAAGAAAAACAAGAAAAACAGGAAAGAAAAACATAATACAATTATAAAACCGTAATAGCCTCATTGACGATAAAACCGAGGCAGTAATATAAACAGGAGAAAGAAAAACCCCATAGGAAAGCTACTTTCAAAAAAACCTTCAAATACCACAAAAGTTTTCTAAATTTAGCAGAGAAGCACAAATACTCTTGAGGTAGCGCTCTGGAGCAGGTCTGTTAATTAGAAAATCAGGACCCTGTTAATCAGGACGGTTAATTAGAAAAAATGAGGTATTTTTAACTTATGAACTGGTTTTCGGATCTTAATGAAGTTTGATATTTGGAAGGACCGCGTGTCTCAGAGCTCTTATTTTAAATCCTGATCAGATCCAGTGACACTGGGGAGAGTTGGAAGGATAAATCAGAAATCTTGGAAAATGCTTCGAGTGGAGAGATTGGGATGAAACTTGATGGGAAGAATAAGTACAAGTTCTAGATACATTATTGACATAACTGGATCAGATCCAATCGCTTTTGGGGAGTTGGGGAGATTTTTAGTGCTTTGGCACGTTTGAGAATAAGCACAAGCTCTAGATGCATGATTGACATATCCAAACTGGATCTGCTCTCTTTGGCGGAGTTGAGTGGTTCCAGTGCTTTGGCAATCTTGGTGCTTCTGGACGTGCTAGGACGACGAAAATTGATAGGCGTTTCAGACCTGCTCCAACCTGCTCTTTCCCCATTGAACTTTACTTGACAGAACTCTACTGACAGGCCTGGGGTTTGATTTCAGCTGCAACAAACATGGGCGACAGGCTATCGCCCTTACAAAAAGATCCGGCAACTGAAATATCAAAATTTTCGACCGAGTTTGGCTGAACAGCCTTTAACTTGTCACCGGGGCAAAGCAGTGCATCTCTAGCTGAAAGACTGATAGGACTAAGACCCCCTCCTTTCGTTATAAAAGAAAATCAACATTATCCAAACTGGTCTTTGAGGCAAATAAGTACCTAGGCTGTCAAGCCATAAAAACTCTAGAATAGCAGCTTAGCTTTTAAAATGCTCATTAGATTTCTAAGATGGCTTAAAGGTATCAATTCTGGGGAGGGGAGTAACACCAATGTTGAAGCCAACCTCACAATTTGCTGAGGAGTACGAGATTCCACAGGAAAACCAAACATCTCTAAACAAGACACCACCTGAAACTAGTCAAATCTTACAGGGTACAGCTAAAATCTTCAAGGAGTTATTTGAAAAATAATATTATTCAATCTTAAAGAGCGACTTGGCTTACCTTTGGATGCGTGTTCATTGCAGTAAACCAATTTATTTTTGTAAAAAATCGCCTTTTCCTTAACAGCACATCCAATATGATAGACATTTGTGCATCGAACTTTGTGACATTTGACAACAGCGCCACCTTGCTGGCAGACCGTACATATGGTATTCAAAGAATTTTTCAAAGCCGTATCAACATTCGATAAAAATCCACCAGGGGTTTCAAAAGTATCTTCAGCCCAAAGAGCGCAGTTCAGATGAACCCAACGATCGACATCATAGTTTAGAAGCCGCCCAGGGCCATCTGGCGCTGAGTCGCCATTTGTCTGGCAAAAAAGGCACTTGCGGTTGTCCCGGACAGTTGGCGACGGTACAACACATGTACCCTGACGGTAAAGCATTTCCATAAGCTCATTATCAGTGGATTTCTTGCACTTCTTTGAATCTAAAATAAATTAAAAAAATTAAATAAGGTCATACCCCCTGTTACTGACGGTTACTATCTCACTAACACCATATTATTTCAGTTTTTACCATCTATCATTAAAGTTTTTTTTCCGTTTTTCTATAGGCAAAGTTTGTTACCGTCAATATCTAAGTTCATCATCAGTTGATTTCTTACATTTTCTTTAGTCTAAAATAATAAGAGCTAAGAGCTCATATGGCACTTGTGACGAGGCAAGAAGAGCTAAGAGACAAGACATCATATGGTATGAGCTCTAACAAAATTCTATGAATCAATAGATTGATTTAAAAAAGAAAATAAGAGGCTTAATGCCGGTCAGGATTTAAAATAAGAGCTCTGAGTCACGATGTCCTTCTAAATATAAAAATTCATTAAGATCCGATCACCCACTCGTAAGTTATAAATACCTATTTTTTCTAATTTTTCCCACCTTTAGCCCCCCAGATGGTCGAATCTGGGAAAACGACTTTATCAAGTCAAATTGTACAGCTCCCAAACACGCCTACCAATTTTCATCGTCCTAGCACGTCCAGAAGCACCAAACTCGCAAAATCACTGAACCCCTCCCCCCAACTCCCCCAGAGAGAGAGCAAATCCAGTACGGTTCTGTCAATCACGTATCAAGGACATTTGCTTATTCTATCCACCAAGCTTCATCCCGATTCCTCCACTCCAAGTGTTTTCTAAGATTTCCCCCTCCAACTCCCCCAATGTCAAAAGATCTGGTCGGGATTTGAAATAAGAGCTCTGAGACATGAATTCCTTCTAAATATCAAATTTCATTAAGATCCGATCACCTATTCGTAAGATAAAAATACCCCAATTTTCACATTTTCCAAGAATTTCGGTTTCCCCCTCCAACTCCCCCCAACATAACAGGATCCTGGTCGGAATTTAAAATTAGAGCTTTAAAGCACAAGATCCTTCCAATTATCAAATTTAATTAAGATCAGGTCACCCTTTCGTAAGTTACAAATACCTCAATTTTCAAAATTACCCCCCCCCCCGCAACTCCACCAAAGAGAGCAGATCCGGTCCGGTTATGTCAGTCACGTATCTTAGACAGGTTTCTATTCTTCCCATCCAGTTTCACCCTGATCTCACCGCTTTAAGTATTTTCTAAGATTTCCGGTCCCCCCAACTGCCCCCTCCCCCAAATTACGCTTGATCCGGTTGAGAATTATGTAAATAACGTATCTAAGACTTCTGTTTATTTTTCTTCCACCAAGTTTCATCCCGATCCCTCCAATCTAAGCGTTTTCCATGATTTTAGGTTCCCCCACCCCAAACTGTCCCCAATGTCACCAGATCCGGTCGGGATTTAAAATAAGAGCTTTAAGACACGATATCCTTCTAAATATCAAATTTCATTGAGATCCGATCACCCGTTCGTAAGTTAAAAATATCTCATTTTTTCTAATTTTTCAGAATTACCCCCCCCCCCCCCAAATACCCCAAAGAGAGCGGATCCGTTCCGGTTATGTCAATCATGTATCTAGGACTTGTGGTTATTTTTCCCACCAAGTTTCATCCCGATCCCTCCACTTTAAGTGTTTTCCAAGTCTTAGGTTTCTCCCTCCCCCCCCCAATGTCACCAGATCCGGTCGGGATTTAAAGTAAGAGCTCTGAGACACAATATCCTTCTAAATATCAAATTTCATTGAGATCCGATCACCCGTTCGTAAGTTAAAAATACCTCGTTTTTTCTAATTTTCCAGAATTAACCACCACCCCCCAACTACCCCAAAGAGAGCGGATCCGTTCCGGTTATGTCAATCATGTATCTAGGACTTGTGCTTATTTTCCCCACCAAGTTTCATCCCGATCCCTCCACTCTAAGTGTTTTCCAAGTTTTAGGTTTCCCCCTCCCAACTCTCTCCCAATGTCACCAGATCCGGTCGGGATTAAAATAAGAGCTCTGAGACACGATATCCTTCTAAATATCAAATTTCATTGAGATCCGATCAGCCGTTCGTAAGTTAAAAATACCTATTTTTTCTAATTTTTCAGAATAAACCCCCCCCCCCACCCCTAACTACCCAAAAGAGATCGGATCCGTTCCGGTTATGTCAATCATATATCTAGGACTTGTGCTTATTTTTCCCACCAAGTTTTATCCCGATCCCTCCACTCTAAGTGTTTTCCAAGATTTTAGGTTTCCCCCTCCCATATCCCCCCTAATGTCACCAGATCCAGTCGGGATTTAAAATCACAGCTTTGAAACATACTATCCTTCCAAACATCAAATTTCATTAAGATCTGATTAACCGTTCGTAAGTTAAAAATACTTAAATTTTTCTATTTTTTCCGAATTCACGGGCCCCCACTACCCCCCCCCCCCAGATGGTCAAATCGGGAAAACGACTATTGCTAATTTAATCTGGTCCGGTCCCTGATACGCCTGCCAAATTTCATTGTCCTAGCTTACCTGGAAGTGCCTAAAGTAGCAAAACCGGGACCGACAGAATTTGCGATTGCTATATGTCACTTGGTTATACCAAGTACCATAAAAACTATAAACTCAAATAAGATCATGCACCAGTTACTGACGGGTACTTGTTTTATTGATATTATTTTAATGCCCTTTTTCATAATTGGTTAAGTTTTTTTTACCATTTGCTGTCAATTTTTTTGAAAACTAAATAAATTCATGCATCTGTTAATGACGGGTACTATTTCATTGATACTATCTATTATCGTTTTTTACAATTATTAAAGTTTTTTTTTACCATTACCATTATCAATAGCCATTTCACCATTTATTTTTGATATTTAATTTTTATTTGCAGGCCCTACTTCACAGATAATACCTATCGTGTTCTTTTTTTTTTTTATTACCACCAGTTAAGATATTTTACCATTAGCCCATAAGCTCAATTGCATTTTCCAAGTCAAAAATTAAAAAAATTAAATCCCGTGATGCATCTGTTACTGGCAAGTACTGTTTTACTCATATTATATATGGTCGTTTTTACCATCAGTCAAGTTTTTTACGCCCACAGGCCCTATTTCACTGATACTGTCTATTGTTGTTTTTTACCTTCAGTTAATTTTTTTTTTAACTAGTCCATTTGCGTTTCTTTTAAGTTTAAAACCACAAAATTTAAACCAAGTCATACACCTGTCACTGCTCGGTATCATTTCATTGATAGAATCTATTTTTTTTTCTACCATAATTTAAGTTTTTTTTAAACTTAGTCCATAAGTCCATTTACAATTTTTGGAGTCTAAAACTACAAACTCTAATCAGATTATGCATCCGTTACCGACGGGTAACGGATGACACTATCCGTTATTTCACTGATACTATTTATTGCTTTTTTTTTAACATTCATTTAAGTTTTTTATCATTAGTCCATAAGTCCATTTGAACCTTTTCAAGTCAAAAATTACAAGACTTAAGTCACGTTATGCCCTGTTACTGGTATGTACTGTTTTACTGATACGATTTATTCTCTTTTTTACCATCAGTTATCGATAAATTATTGTGAATTACCGTTAGTTTCTTCTAATGGATTTTAGAAGTGGCTGGTAGGTCGTCCACAAACAGCTTTTGGGCAATTAAAAAGAAGATACACACTGGGGCTATAAAAATACTGTGCATATCCAGAATTTACAGTGGTTGCAATTTAAAATGGCATATTTCTATTGAACATTAGTAAGCTGTAAGTCAAACTATCTTTAGTTGAAATAAGAACCATGTTTTATGATACTAATACCTGGCAAATAATTTAATAGGCTATTTGACAGATAATCTATATAATAATAAATCATTTTATTATAAAGGTGATATAATAAATAGGCTATTTATTTCCGTAAACTAGATGTTTTTCAGACCAGAAATTGCCAAAATCGAAGGGCATATTCCATACTTCTAAAGTTTTATAGTTAAAAAAGAAACAAGATTTTAAATTTATCGTGGAATTTTTTTTGGGGGGGGGGATTTAAAGATGAGAAATATATATTATAAATTAAAAAATACATGAGAAAAGGTAGAGAGAGAGAAAAAGAGAAAGAGATAGAGAGAGAGAGAGAGAGAGAGAGAGAGAGAGAGAGAGAGAGAGAGAGAGAGAGAGAGAGAGAGAGAGAGAGAGAGAGAGAGACTACTCACTTGCAAAACTTTCAGACCATAGGAGAAACTGCTTCCCTTGTTTACGTTTTGGGGTCATTGTCATCTCAGAGCCATTTTTCTTTAGATTGGGTTCATTGACAGGAGAAGATTCTGGAGGGGCAACTTCCACATTGCCTTCAGTAATTTGAACTGTCCCTAATTCTTTAGGATCAATACCCCCAGTTAATGCGTTAATTATACTTGTAAGTGCTGCATTTGACTTTATAATCTCAGGTGGTATTGGAGGCATTTGAACTTCTTCCTTGATCTGAACTGATGGGATGTTTATCTTGTTTGCCATCGAAAATTGTACATAACAAGATGTTCCACAGAAAAGAAGCTCTTCACTGGCAGGACTACTAGGCCACATTTGTTCCCATTTTAACCCAGGGAAGTCACTAGTCTTCTTACTTACTCCTTGGCCAATAACCACCATATCACAATGGCGGCAGAACTTTGCATTACCACCTTTCAGCAGGCTTTGAACATCTACTGCTTCCTCCTTTCCGTCTCTACTTTTTGTTCGATAGAGTCCTATCTTTTGACTAGGTGGTGTCACTGTCCTTTCAACAATTTCATATTCAGACGGAGTTGGACAACCTAGAAGGGCAGCAAGACGTCCTAAGACATTTTTTATATTCTCAGCAGCCTCTGCGTTAAGCGTAAGAGTAACTGTTACATTACTTGAATCACGCAAGGGCGGAGTTTGAAGCCCAAACCTAGCTTCAAGAGCAGACTTTTCACGGGCAAGTCCATCTTGATTTTCTTTATTCTCTTCTTGAATAATCAAAGGCTCTTGCTTGATAGGAACTGGAGCAAAAAGAGGAATCATTGGAGACAAACATCTTTTAGGCCTCTCATCATATTCCTCAGCTTCATCTCCTTCATCTTCGCTGATCACTTTAAGGCCTGAGAACTGAGAAGGTACATCTTTCAACACACATTCAGGCGAACTAGTACTTACAATCGAGTCTGGTGTATCAGTTTCTCTTTCATTCTTTAAATAATCATGTTTATATCCCTCACTGCCCAGGCGTGGAGCGGCGAACTCCTGATAATAAAAGCCCCTTTGGACTGTTGATCCTTTGCCTTTGTTACTTTCGCTTTCATCTTCTTTCTCAGAGGGGCGTGGAGACAAAGCTCCACTGAACAGTTTAGTTTCATAAAAGGCGACACCTTCTTTTACATTGGTCTCAAAAATTTCCCCTTCTAAGTCTCCTCGAAACCACGGTGGAGTTTTTCTATCATAATAGTTAAATGTCAGTTTGTTTAAATCCTGTGTATCGTAGGGAACAGTGCTCAACGAAAACTGTCCGACTCTGGGTTCGCTTACAGAGAGAGGCGTAAGGCGTTTTACTTGTGTGATTAAACCACCAACAAAGACATCATAATCTTCTTCTATACGAGCCCCCTTCCTAGGTCGCTTTTTCATTGATGGGCCAGACGGAGGCTGAGATGGAGATTCTGCCCCAGCTTCTCTAGTCAGCATTGCTTGTTGCCGTCTTTTCTGCTGGTATTCACGTCGTTTAGCTCGACGTCTTTCAAGGTCTAACGCTTTTTTTTCATCGCTGGTGTCAATGCTTTTTTCGAAGGCTTCAAGGCTATCATCCATCTCTGACTTGATTGAAGATACAATCTCATGAGGTTCTTCTTTGACCTTGAATAGAGGCGTTAATGTTCCTGGCTCTCTTTTTACATCAGACATTTGAATATGAGAAAAAGGGGGCTGAGTGGACATGGTGGCAGGCTTTGCTTCTTGTACTTTTGTTTGCTGCAACTGATTATTCAAATATGGTCGAGTTTGTTCGTTTCTATTCAATCCACGAGCTATTGCATGCTGTGATCCTGACTGCTGTGACTCCGAAGTTGTTGTAATACCTTGAGGAAGTAGTGGAGTCGGTTGACGTGCAGAAACTACTGACTGAACTCTAATCAATTGCCCTTGATGCTGCATTATTGGCCCGTGCAGCACTTGCCTTTGTGGCAGCTGATTCCTAACAACTAGGTGTTGCTGTCCTTGAGCAAGGGCTACCTGTGGGGGTCGTACTTGTCGTATTACATTAAGTTGTGCTCCCGGAGCTACAGGTCTTACAATATTACCTTGAGACACTGATAAGCTTTGGTGTTGCGTCATTGCTGCACGTATGCGTTGAATCATTTGAGACTGAATGGCAGGTGACTGTTGAGAAATCATTCGAACAAGATTTTCCGCTTGTTGTTGGCTTCCCTGAGATTTCTGTAGAAGTTGTTGCAAAAATTGTTGATTCGCAGCTATTTCGGCAGGGGACGGCTGAGGCAGCTGACTTACTGGGACTGCTTGATCTGTAGCACCTTGTGAGTTTTGTAAGTTATTTTGGTTTTGCTGATGATTCATAACTGGTCCTGGTCTTTGCACGGGCATACCTTGGGTTTGAACGAGCTGGGACTGTAGACCTTGAAGAGATCCTGATTGAGAAACCCTGGCAATATTAGGGCCAATAACACTTTGCACTTGTGGAATAGTCCTCTGTGCAATCACCGGCTGCTGATGTTGTTGTTGCAAAGCTGGAGGATCGGATTTTACAGAAGCTGAAGTCAATGGACTAATAATTGGTTTCTTTTCGTCTAAATTCAAGTTTAAAGGGGGAACTCTGTCACTTATCGGTTTAGCAAGAAGCTCAGAAAGCTGAGTGCTACTACTTGTAGGTTCAGGCAATTTACATTCTTCCCCGGAACGTGGTGTCAATTCTGAGATGTTTGTTCTACTCGAATGAGCCTCATTGGTCTCCCTGTGGGCTTGTTGTTGAAGCGCTTGGGCTCTCTGCTGTGCTTCCAAGGCTCGTCTTTGTTGGAGCGCTTGCAAAATTTCAGGCGGGATTGCCATTCTTTGTTGTATTACTTGTGGCTGCAGTACTTGTTGAGTGTCAGTATTTTGGTTATTTTGCTGATATGTTTCGGATTCATTCGCCTGTGTAGATACTAGTTTTGGGGAATCGAAAGGGGTGCCTCCACGAAGACCAGGCTTAAAATAACAATAAAATTCAAGCGGTACAGGAAGAATATTTGGATTTCTACCACCTCCACCGATACGTGGCTGATCTAAGTGGAATTCTTCCATTTGATGTAAAGGTGATTGTTGAGTTATTGGAAGCTCCGAGTTATTTAAAGGAGATTGGGACGGCTGATTTATGGGAGACTGAGGTGGAGCAGTTCGCGGACTATGTTGCATGTACGGCTGGGAGAGCGAAAGCTGTGGGGAGTGTAAAGGAGTGTGAGTAAGCTGCGGTGCCGGTGATCGAGAAACATTTGCTGGAGACTGAGGATAATAGGCAGGTGACTGGGGACGAAGTGCTGGGCTTTGTGGTGGAGCCATTGGAGACTGAGGTGGGAGGTGTAGACTAGGGGATTTAGGAGGTCCTTGAAATGCAGCCCCAGGGGATTTCGGGGATGTGTACCGCTGAAACTGAAGAGGAAGCTGAGGTCTCGATGAAAATCGCTGAACCTGGGCTTGATTATGTGCAGCTAAACGTTGTTGAAGAAGTAAATACTGTTCTTGAGTCAGCCCTGGCTGCTGCTGTCGCTCAACTACTTCAGTAGGAGTTGCACCACCACTAGAACGTAATGATTCTGGTTGCTCAGCCCTATTTATATCACCAGACTGACGGCGCACAGGTTGTAATAAATTCAACTGCTGGCTACTTGGACTTTGTGCAGGGGTGCTCGAAACAATCGGTGACATAGAAGGCCTGGGTGACCGCAACTGATTATTGACGTGCGCTGAAAAAAGAAAAGAATAATGAAACTGAACCACAACGAACAGGAGAAAGCGGCTCAATAGTTTAAACTAGCCTAAAAAAACAAATAGAAGAATTAGAAAATAAGATAGATAGTTTATATCTTGGGTCGTCGTTGGTTATAATTTTAGTAAAGTCTGGTCGGAAACCTTTTCGCCGTTTCGCGAATAGCATTGAATGATTCAACCCAGAACATCTGAAGGATTTTCATCGAAATCATCCAAAAACTGTCTCAGTTTCAGAATATCTGATAAATATCCTAACTTTTTCTACTCTTATAAGGAATTCAATTATTTATTTTTATATTTACACTGATCTACTGATTGAATTGTTCTGTGTGTGTGTGCTTTTTTTTTATTCTCAACCCCATTTTCCTTACTAAGAAATTACTAAATTCACTTCCTTCCTCATCAAGGATAAGACTTTAGCATGCAACTAACGACAGAAAATACATTCGACAAAATGCCTTGCAAAAATTAAATTGATTGCTAGGACTACGCTCATTTCCAGACAATAATTGTATGAAAACACAAGGAAGAACTCAGTGTTGTATAGCGGATCACACGTTTTCTTTGCTGTACGTAATTTAATTTTGCTTGTAAATCTTCGTTTCATCGAAGTCACAATAAACTAATCTAGTTTCTGAAGCTGAACAGAAGGACCTTAAATTATTCTTCAGATACACAAAATGACTTAGTGTTGACGATGCAACAGTTCGACATCGCTGCCACATATAGTAATTACAATATACTTAATAACCATTAACTATATAATTAATTAACCATATAATTATATAATTAATATAATTAATTAATCGCTGGTGGGAGAACTTCTCTGACTACGACCTTCCTGGTCTTCTCAGAATGGCACAGAACAGAGAGCAGTATACGCGACAAATACATTCTCTTGAGGGGAGAGACCCCAAGACGACCACCAAGGCCGGATGGGACTTAAGTAAGTAAGTAAGTATAATAATTCACCAAAACAACAAAAATGTAAGCAATTAATCTAGTCTGTCAGTTAGATTTTCTACTAAACGCCAAAGGCAACTTTTATTTAAATTAATTATGGAAGTTAAAAAAAAATTACAGATGACATTTCTAAAACTGGCAACAGTTTAGAAGTGAATAATTATAAACTAACGTTTCGACTGAACGAACTTTAGATTTTTTTTCTGGCAGCCTATACTTCTATAGGCATATTTTTACAATTCTAGAAGCTCAAATTAAAATAAATTCAGCATAATCGAGGTATAATGTTACAAAAAAAAATCGTTTCTCATGCACCTACAGAATAGATTCAAATATACAAATAGACAGTAAAAACTAAATTCTAAACAAACATAACGATACATCTCGTTCACAAGAAAGAGATCATTATCCATTAGAGTTTATTCTGATCATACACTCGCTCTTCTTCAAAACGATATTGTTTAAATCTCATTCACAACCAAGAGATCCTTATCAAGACAGAGCTTGGTTTGATCAAACCCTCGGTTTCGAACAAACCTTGTTCACGAGGGAATCTTTAACAACGACAGAGCCTGGTTTGATAACACTCTCGTTCCTTTTCAAATCTTATTTACAAGAAAGAAACCCTTATCAATGACAGAGCTTGGTTTGATTACACCCTCAACCTCTTTCAGATCTCGTTCAAAACAGAGTCTCGTTACCGAAAATCTCGTTCACAATAACAGAACTTGTTTTGATTACACTCTCGTTCTCATTTAAATCTCTTTCAAACCAAAGAGATACTTATCAATGACAGAGCTTTGTTTTGGTTACACGCTCCAACAGTCAAAACATCAATTCAGCCTGTCGATTTCCGTATAAAAAGTGTATCTCAATTTGTGGTCTTAGGTGTTTATGGCGTCAAATTCATTAAGTGTATAGTAACCATATGTTGTAAATATACCATTTTATCATTTTTTTATATCTGTGTAATCGTTCAAGGTTATTTCATAGCCTTATTAATTGTTAGTACTCATTTTGACATTTAGTCGTAGTTGATTTGCCATTCAGCAAAATCTCGTTGTTGTCAATATAATAAGTATTTTTTTTTATTTTTTATTTATTTCTTATCAATTTGTAAGGTAGCGGATTTAGTTTCTGATGTTTGCTATTGAGATGGTTCAGTTTGCCCGAGTAAGTCAAAGTATCATGTGATTTTGCTATAAGAATTTGGATTAGAAAGCTAGTTAAACTGCATAAGGTACTATTTCATTCATAAATACTATGTCCCACTTTCAGTCAATTATTTCATTTATTTCTAACTTCAAAAGAAATCTGCCTTAAATCTTCACTATGATTCTTTATAAATACTACGCAACAATTAAGTATAGCCGTACTCATCAGCTACAGATGAGATTGCTGTAGTCGTTCATAGTTTTATTTCATCAACAATTTTAGCTCTAAAGTGGCACAGACACTACTCACTAGGTCAGATTGGACGCAAGGTCAAAATTACTCATAAATTTGAAATGAAAATAATTGTATAAAATGAACCACGAAGCTCCCAAAAATTAAATGACTAGAGTCACCTAAGTAACTAGAGTAACCTAGTAAGCAACAATGCTTACTTTGTTTTTATTTTTACTTTGTTACTTTATTTTTGTTTATTCTACTTACTTTATTTTACTTTACTTTATTTTTGTTACTTTATTTACTTTATTTTTATTTTGTTTTTATCTTCTCCTTGAAAATTAAAGATTTTTACATTATTAGAATAATATTTTATTCTTCTTCTGATTATGGATTCATGACGAGCACAAAAATCTCGACTAAGCGAGTCACCTACGAAAATTTGACTTTTATGCTTTATAAAGTTTCCATAGCATATACAGCCTTTTCCCTGGAGATACCAACTCCGAATGGACTGATCTCACGTGGCGCTCCACAGAGCACGAAAATTGCAGCACTGTTGCCTTAGCAGTTATAAAGTTTAGTTCTTTTTGATTTTGAGAACTTAAGTACGTAGCCTTAAGCCTTGAGCCTTAAGTACATAGACGACTTATCAGTTCTTCTGAGATATCTCATTGAAAACCCCGAGGCAGTTCCCCAATCCAGTCATGCAATAATGAACAACTTTAAATGTACTATCAACGGCTTTCAAATCAACGAAGGAAAAGCCCAAATCCTTCGCTTTAATCCTCTTAAGAGGGACTTTGTCAGTCCTCCTCCACCGTATTCTAGTGTATCTTCGGTTGTAATTCTCGGTGTCACATTTAGCATTGACTGCTCGTTTAGTACTCATGTTGATACAATCACTAAAAAGGCAAATGGTGTAATGGTAAAATGGTGTAAAGGCAAAATGGTGCAAATGAATCATTTTGGGTCACCCTGTATGTACCCTTATTTTACTACGTCGTTTCGGTTTTTCTGTGGCCCAACTTAAGACGGCTTATCTTGTGTAAATCTAACCAATTCTCAAGTATGCTTGCCCTGTATGGGGCCCTCAAGTCAACAACACAAGTTACTTAAGCGATCAACTTGAGTCGCTACAAAAAGAACCTTTTAAGTTATTCTTTCAGACGTATATGAAAGTTATGAATTGGCATTATCTGTCCTACAACTACCTCCCCTTTACGGACGCTGTATGGTTTTGATCTGCAAATTTGTCCAATCTCTTCTCAGCAGTGAAAAACATAAGAGAGATTCTACCACCAGTTATGAAGAATAGGATAAACAAAAGGTCAGCTAAGAAAGTGAGACTGGAATTGCCTATCCAAGAACAAACCGTTTCGTCAATTCGTTTGTTCCTTTTTACATGTCAGCGTTTAACAAGTTATAGCCTCGTGTTTTTTTCTTTTTCTTGTTTTTGTTGTAAGTACTAGCTCATTTACTTGGAATTTTATTCCAAACAATGATTGCTTATATAAATAAAATTGTTCTATTCTATAACGAAACGCACGAGAAGGGCGCCTCTGGGCTCCCCCTGAAACCCTGAAAGTCTAGGCGCTTTTCATGAAATTACCAAATTATTTTTATATTACTCTAGGCTCATACGAAAGCTCAACAAAGAAAAAATTACATTATTAGAATATTATTTTACACAATATTTTAGGACAAAGTTACCAAGAGACGTAGAAGAAACTTCAAAAGCTGGGAACAGTTCCCAAAACAATTAGTCCACCCAATCCACCAAGTCGGCCAGGCCAATTAGGCCGACTGTTACTCCAAAAAGAAATGAGTTTTCCTACAAGAGGAAGCGGTACCTTGAAAATAATTTCGCAAGCTTTAGCGTCAGATGACAGTCATAAAGACAAAGGGTGCATTAGCAATTCTCTCAGGGCACTAGCCACCATCTAGACCTATTGAGAATCTGTTGATTTCACTACAGAATTTGATTGAAAAATAACAACGAAATTTTACGTTCCTTTTGTCACCAAGTTTGTCAACCAGAGCGGGTAGCACAACAAGTAATTCCCATGACTAACAAATTTTTCAAATTATATTTTCTGTCAGATGGTTTTTAGAGTTTCCCTAGAAGGTATAAAAAAGCATTTTTAGGGCCAAAACAACGAAATTTCACATTCTTTTTGTCACCAAGTCTGTCAACCAAAGCGGGTAGCACATCAGGGAATTCCAAAAACTGCCAAATTTTTTCAAATAATATTTTTAGATGATTTTAAGAGTTTCTCTTAATTTTAGTTTCCCTAAAAATCCCCCTGATTTTTAGGGGTATGCAAAAAGATTTTTAAGGACTGCCCTTTTCTGAACTTCAAAAAGAAAATTCTGCTCCGTTTAATCAAAAAACAAAATCTACAATTTCTAATGGCGTAAGTCTCATTAAAACTACATATCTCTATCTCCAACACAAAACAGAAGAAGTTTAACTGTTTTTATAAGATTTCCAGAATAATAGATACCAGCTTTTAGTTTTCTGTCCTTTATTCAAATCTTTTATCCTAGTTCTATAAGTTGAAGCATGATCGCCCCATCAATTCTAAATAGTTCGGCCACACAAACTAAATAAAAATATAATGAACAAGATAGGGTGCTCCTTTAAGGTACCGTATCACCTAAAAGGAAACGAAGAAGGATCTTCCTAAAAAGAAAATATATTTTTCCTTTTAGGAAAAAACAAGATAGGGTGCTCCTTTAAGGTACCGTATCACCTAAAAGGAAAAGAAGAAGGATCTTCATAAAAGGAAAATATATTTTCGTTTAAACGAAAAGGAAATATATACTTTCAGAATACTACGTTGTTACAATATAGCTATCTTGGGACACAGGTGATACTGAAACGACAAAAGTCATGAACTTGGTTAACTTTAACACCGAAACTTGCATTCTAATTTCGTTCCGTTTACAGGTGCTAGTAAAAATGAAACTCTTACATATTAAACGAACTTGCTGGACAGGCGAGCCTTGAGACTGATATGCTGAGTCTGATGATACAACTCTCTGTCTTTGAGCTTCAACTGGCCGAATTAGTCTTTGAAGTATTGCTGGATGAAATTTGGATGGGTCAATATTTCCTGGAATTTGAATTCTGTTCCCTTGCTGGTCAATATAAACGAAGTTTTGTCGTAAAACACCAGTGGGTCGCTGTGGTGACACCACTCCTGGTGAACCTTGTCTTTGAGCAGCCTCTTCAATGAGCTACAATAAAGTAAAATATGTTAGCACCAAAGGAGTAGATGAAACGTACAACAAAAAGAAATAACATTTTTGTTTTGAAGAATATTCCAGTATACTGTTGAATTTTCATCAGTCATTGTCCGATCAAACAATTTCTTTATCCACTTAGCTGGTAGCGCCTTTTCGCTAGCATATTTAAAAATATACAAAGCAATCCCGGGGATAACGATTGGGATAACAAACGGGGATATTCCCGGGGATAACAAAGCAATCCCGGGGATTTTCACATATACAAAGCCATCCAAGGGATAATGATCTTTTCTTAAAAACACTAAAAAAACACACTCCTAGATTAATCAACGATATGATCCTTAGCATATAATAGATATCTGAGAACAAAAAAAATTATATATGCAGTTGTACTGCTGTATTTGTATATGTACTGCTTAGAAATGGTGACATAATGAATGTGGATGATGTTAGCCTTCTATTATGCAATAAAGTCTTCCATTTTTTAGGCTTAGATCCTTCGACAGATATCTTAAAAGAAACATGTGAATGCCATTCCTAAGCACAGATGATATACTGCAAAAGATGTTTCCTGACCGGTGGTACTCACAGTCATAAACCCGAAGTTCTAGAATCTAGAACGTTATGCTTAGCTGCAACTTGTAACAGCCAAGCGCCAAAGTTTACATACGGACAGAAACTTAGTTGTTTAAGGATCCCTTTTCTCAGTCGTTTAGGAAACAAGTAAAACCTATTCGAAGGGCAGTGTTATAGAGTTCGACTATTTTTACCTCTAGGAGGATTTTAGCGTTAAATTAGAGTTGAAGAAGGCAATTTTCCTAAATCTAAGTTCTACTCGGTATCAAACAAATATATTTACCCTCCTCCTCCAACATGTGTTGTGGTCACAAAATAGAGTAATTCCTAAAAACGGAATGAGCACTCGGAATTTTCTGCTAAAAACGGAATGAGAACTCGAAATTTTCTGTTAAGCCGGAATGAGTACTCGAAATTTTCTGCTAAAAATGGAAAAGCATTCCAAAGAAATTCTGTGTCTAACAGCTGTAAAACTGAGAAAATGCAAGTAGACTTAATAAATAGACTAAGATTTTTTCTTTGCTACAGTGAGATATACCTAAAAAAAAGTGCACCCTTTAATTTGTAAAAACCGGAAGATTAAGATAGATTCAGCCATTAAAAATATACACTACTTAATTTTTTTTTCAAACCCGGTTTGAAGTCTAGTTTCAAAATTTTATTTGCAACATTTTGATTAATTTTATATGTTGCAATTAAGAATAAGTTAATTACTACCCATTTTAGTAAAATTTTACCCTGTAATTACAAAATGCAACACCATTTACTGGAACGGATCTCCATATTGACGACGATATTTATTACTGCAATAACAATTCAGCTTGATCAAAAAACAAAAATTTCCTTTTTGACAAGCATAAAATTATCTTGTTCCAATCATGGTTCTAAGATTCCCATTTTAAGAATAGATGTTCAAGTAGTCTTTAAAGAGGACTGAACTTGCACTTTGACCTACTGACGATACGGTGAATGAAATGAGGACAAATGTAACCTACTGGATATTAAAGATTTCACCAAAATTAAGGGGTATTCGCAACATCTGCGATTCTAACCAAACTAAGGAATATTCGCAACAATATATGTCCCAATAGTTAGTACCCACTCGTGAAAATCCAACAGAAAGCACCGTCTAGTGACCAATATGGGTAATATCAACTGAAAAAGTATATTGTTTGAAAACTGGCCACGTACACACTGTCCTATCAACTTGTCTCAACAATATAGTCATTGGGTTTCAAAACTAATATCATGAAATTATTGAAAAATCTAAAGCCGAACAGGCTAGCCTGACAAAATCAAAGAAAGTGAACACTGGGTCGCTTCAGTTTTCTCATTGAAGCAACTCTAGTTAGCTTCTGCGGTGCTCAATCGCAGTAGCAGCAATTGTATGCATAGATATTGTTTTATTTATTTATTGGTTTTAGATTTTATTTAATTTAGTTTATTTCAGATTTTATCTTTGATTCTTTTACCTTTGACCAACATCCCAACAATTGACCAACATTTGACAATTTGATTCTTTGACCAACATCAAACATGCTTGATGACTACTGGCATGTTGCTACATTTTATTTCTATAATATCTAGGATGTAATTATTTAATAAATCCATAGTCAAGGCAAACAGCAATTAGGCATATCGTAAGTCTTTTCATAATAGTGACAAATCAAAAATGTATTTCTCATACGTTTTAACCATCCACAAAACAAAAATCAGATTTTACAGTTAACAATAAAAAAAAAAATTTATAAATCTGACCCCACAGAAAACATAAATGTATTTGAAAAACACCCCCCCCCCCAACATTTTCTTGAATTAGCGACACTGGTCTGGCCTTAATCACTAATATCAACCAAAAACGAAGCTGGTAATCAACTCACGAATATTGATCTTTAGTAAATTGCGCAGAATTTACAAAAGTTAGCAAATAATTTCCTACATCATACTTAAATTAATTAAATACTTATATTATAATTAATAAAACAAGTTAACTTAGATTACATTTAATTAAATTTTTTTTTTCAACTGAAAGTAAGGACCAGCATTACAAAGAATAGAAATTATTACATATATGAAGGAGGTAGCCCCTTCCTCAACACCTCGCTCTTTGTTTCAGGAGCCATTCTTAAGAAAATAGGACACAAATCCAAATTCAAAATTTAAAACAAAATTCAAAGCAAAACTTTAAATAATAACGAAAAATCCAAATTGTTATTTAAAGTTTTTATGTTTTTTGTTCATCTTTTTTTTTGTCCCACTCATTTATTTAAATTAAACTCGTCTTTTCTCCTTAAAATTTGTAAAAGTTAGCAAAGAATAATAAAGAATCAACAAAGAAGTACTTGACTGAAACTTTCTGATATACCAAAAGCACCAGCGGCCCAGATTACCCTGGGGTCTTAAATTCATTAATATCTTAATAAAAGCACACCCCGCCCCCTCCCCAAAAAGAGGAATGCAAAATTACAGTGACAAGTATAACAGCAAACACAAATATTGTAAGAATCGCTAAATGTTTATTTGTGAAATAAGGGAAGTTTAGGGACGTAATTACTTTCTTTAAGTGGGTCATTTGTTTGGGGCGATGGCTACTCATGAGGATTCCGTGCCACTTGAACCAAGAAGCTTCAAGGTTAAATGAAGTAAAATATCTGGGACGGTTTAGGGCATAGAATGGTCCTTACTTTTGTCCAATGTGTGATAATTTAGAATGTTTTTTTTTTTGTCAGGGATTCAGAGTGGAATTATTTGGGATATATATATACATACTGAAGACTGGATACCCTGAAGAGTAATTGCCTCATTAAGATAAGTGATTTGGTAAGTTTACGCCGGTTTGCAGTAGATACAAATGTATATTTTGTGTTACACTTGTTTTTCTAAATCCACTTTATTGAATAGATGTTGCATTTAAAATGTTTATTTTTTATATCCAAAAGATTGACGTAAACAGATCCAAAAATTGGGAAGGACTTCCTTCCCCTTCGAGACAAATTATCCGTTAAAAGTACTTTCATTTGACAGTTTGGACCCCAAGTTTCGTCTGTTTGTAACTAGGTGATATACAAAGACACTAAAACCCGTAGAAATCTTTGATTTGTTGATAGAAATGGGGTTTGAGCAAACAAATATATAATGTATTTTATATTATGATCTAAACACACATGTGTATTGGAAACACAGATCGGTGTGTTCAGTTTACGAATGATCACTAAGGACCAGTGCAGAAGAACCTAACAATATCAACAAAATTTATTCATTAAATAATAGTGCTACTATTTTGAGTTTCAATAAATGTAATTAACACATTTAAAATGTTAATCAACAAATAGTTATTATTATTCACTTAGCCAATAGTCATACAATTCAGGAGTGGAGGGGCTAGGGGTCAGGAATACCGATGAAATGCTAAATTGGGGATTAGGGTCGAACTATAGCATAACCAGGTAACCTCTTTAGGATAAGCAATGACATTTTTACCGAAGTGCTTAAAAGGTGATTGCTCGTAAATCTTTTACAAATATTTTCAGCAACCCCACCCAGCAATCCTGTTTGGGAGCGCCTGCACTAGAAAAACACTGTTTCCTATAATCAGTTTTCTTTTACTGCTGTTTCCATTGGCATTGTGGTACAATGTGATAAATTCTACATGAATTTCAAGATACTCCAATATGCCCTTATAACGGTGCAGGAGAGCAAATATGAATTAGCAAAAAAGTAATTTGAAATCAATCCCTTTTACACCAGTAATTTCCATTCTCTTTTTACTTCAGTAAAAAAAAAAAAAAAAAAAAAAAAGGAAAAATAAATCGATAAAAATACAATGGCCTTGAAGAAAACTGAATTCACTACTGATCTATAGAGCAAACAAAACAGGAGACGAAAGAATGACAAAACTTCAGGGCGCCAATTAGAAGGGAGCCTTCTTATTTCTATTTCATAGCTATTTTCTATTTTATCATGGCTAACTGGTTGTTTTCATTCCCCCCAAACTGAAATCCTTGCCACCCCCCATATTTTCATGAATCGACGCCACTGTAGAACTTGAGAGGTATGTTTGGCTAACAAACAGCTGAAAAATAGCTTTGACAGCATAAAACTGTGGCTGTAATAAGAGTCAATTTTGTAAGAAAACATTTGTAAAGTCAGAAAAACACTAAGAGATTTTATATCATTTTAAATTATAAATAATTTACCTGAGACTGAGCAGGGGGTAACAGCCGAGGAGACGCAGCTAGATTTCTATATGGCGAAGCTCCGGATCCTGGACTTGGTGATGGTTGAAGAGCACCATAAGGGGACGTTACAACAGACATTGAGGAGTTAGATTGCTGCTCATCTGGTAAGGGTGATGGATGAGGACGTGGTGATTGTTGCTGAAGTACTTGCATAGGTGATTGTTGCATAGGCGACTGCTGCAAAGGACTTTGCTGTTGGAAAGGCATTGGAGATTGACGCGGTTGCATAGAAGAATGATGAGACATTGGGGATTGATGAGGCATGGGCGACTGATGAGGCATAGGAGATTGATGAGGCATTGGAGATTGATGAGGCATTGGAGACTGATGAGGCATGGGAGATTGATGAGGCATTGGAGACACTTGTTGCATCGGGGATGCCTGGCTGTTGATAGGACTACGTTGCATTAGCGGAGATCGTTGAACTGGTGAGTGTGGAGGGTAGCTCTGACTTACAGGAGATTGCGTAGGTAATTGTTGTCCCACAAGATGGGGCATCTGAGGTTGGTTTGACCTTGGCGTAGGTGATGTCATTGCAGGATGCTGTGGAGACTGAGGTACTTGAAACCGAGATTGCACAGGAGTAGGACGTTTTTGAGGTTGATGCATATTAATCATTGGGACAGGTCTTGGCTGTTGCAACTGTTGCGTCGTGGATGGAAACGTTGTAGATTGGGCTAAGAATAAAGAGCCTGGTTGAGACTGCGATAATTGTTGCAGGTTTTGACTGAACTTAAACTCATTGGGCCCAGCATTCTGCCGATTCTCCAGTGCTAGACGCTTCTGCTGCTTTGATTGATAATCCTGAAAAAACAAACAAATGAAAAAACAAGATAAAACAAAACATGTGGTGAAAAAACAGCTGTTTACTTTGTTATTAACTTGTCATAGGAGACAAACGAATTTGCATTTTCTTTCTTTTCTTACAGTCGCTTATGGCAAGAGGTATTCAGCGATAGTTTTGTGACAAACACTGGCTTGGCAAAGAACCAACAAGCATGGGACAATTTTGCATGAATTATTTATGATTCAAATACGTCACTTGCAACTTATAGAGCAAAATAAGCACGATTTCATCTCGGCAACATGAACCTTTTCCTTTTCTTTCTTCTTTCCTTAATTTTTTTTCTTCTAGATTCTCCCTGTTTGTATGGCTTAAAATTACACCTTTATTGAGTAGGTCTTCTGGAGATTGCGCCCCCCTCCCTTTCTATTTACCAAAACTCATCTTTTCTTGATGAGGACTTGACTTGTCTTGTGACTTATTCTCTTACTTTTAAATTATTTAATACATGCTATTCTTCTAATACCGAGTTTCGAAAATAAAGGATAATACAGAGAGTAAAAAACTGAAAAATAAACTGAATAATAGCTGAAAATGACAAAATAAAATATTAAATAAACATAATTAGTTGAGTAATAAAGTTAAAACTGCTAAAAAATAAAACCGAGAATAAAACTGAATATTAGCTGAAAATAACAAAATAAAATATCAAATAACCATAATTAGTTGAGAAAATTCTAGTGGATATTTACGAGGGAGACAATCTTAACCTAAAGGAAGGATAACTGTTAATATGTTTCTGAAGGAAGGAAAACTATTAGTTGTCAGCATTAATATCTTGCTTATAATCCATTCTGACAATGCGACAAATCGAGCCTTTTGATTATATTGAACACAGAACATAGAACGTTCGACATTGTTTTCACTGGAGAACAGTACACTTAGCGATGCCACAAATAGCCAGGATGGCAACCATGACAAGAATCGAAGATAACATAATAACAAATTAGACTACGACAATTTTTACCTGAATTTGCATGCCGTGTTGTTCAGCTTGTCATCTAATGCATCTCAAATCTATTTCTAAAGCCAAAAAATAGCCAAATGGCAACCCTGACAAAAGTTGAAGAAATCAAAATAACAAGAATACAATTTTTTGCCTGAATATGCATGCCATGTTGTTTAACTTGTCGTCTAATAGGTTCTAAGTCTATTACCAAAACCAAAAAAGCTAGGATGGCAACCCTGACAAGAGTCGAAGATAACAGAATAACAAATTAGAAGGGCAATTTTTACCTGAATTTGCATGCCGTGTTGTTCAGCTTATCATCTAATACATCTCAAATCTATTTCTAAAACCAAAAAATAGCCAAATGGCAACCCTGACAACAGTTTAAGAAATCAAAATAACGAGAATACAATTTTTTGCCTGAATATGCATGCCATGTTGTTTAACTTGTCGTCTAATAGGTTCTAAGTCTATTACCAAAACCAAAAAAGCTAGGATGGCAACCCTGATAAGAGTCGAAGATAACAGAATAACAAATTAGAAGGACAATTTTTACCTGAATTTGCATGCCGTGTTGTTCAGCTTATCATCTACTACATCTCAAATCTATTTCTTAAACCAAAAAATAGCCAAATGGCAACCCTCACAACAGTTGAAGAAATCAAAATAACAAGAATACAATTTTTTGCCTGAATATGCATGCCATGTTGTTTAGCTTGTCGTCTAATAGGTTCTAAGTCATTACCAAAACCAAAGAAGCTAGGAAGGCAATCCTGACAAGAGTCAAAGATAACAGAATAACAAAATAGAAGGACAATTTTTACCTGAATTTGCATGCCGTGTTGTTCAGCTTATCATCTAATACATCTCAAATCTATTTCTAAAACCAAAAAATAGCCAAATGGCAACCCTGACAACAGTTGAAGAAATTAAAATAACAAGAATACAATTTTTTGCCTGAATATGCATGCCATGTTGTTTAGCTTGTCGTCTAATAGGTTCTAAGTCTATTACCAAAACCAAAAAAGCTAGGATGGCAACCCTGACAAGAGTCAAAGATAACAGAATAACAAATTAGAAGGACAATTTTTACCTGAATTTGCATGCCGTGTTGTTCAGCTTATCATTTAACACATCTCAAATCTATTTCTAAAACCAAAAAATAGCCAAATGGCAACCCTGACAACAGTTGAAGAAATCAAAATAACAAGAATACAATTTTTTGCCTGAATATGCATGCCATGTTGTTTAGCTTGTCGTCTAATAGGTTCTAAGTCTATTGCCAAAACCAAAAAAGCTAGGATGGCAACCCTGACAAGAGTCAAAGATAACAGAATAACAAATTAGAAGGACAATTTTTACCTGAATTTGCATGCCGTGTTGTTTCGCCTGTCGTCTAATAGATTCCAATTGTTTTTGTATTGCACTCTGTTCAATGGAAACCCGTTCCAGTTCAGCCGCATCATTTGGATTTAATTCAGTACCATTTTTTCTACACTGACGCTGCTTAGAATTCAACGACTAAAAAAAAAAAAAAATACAAAAATTCTGCTTACAAAAATATAAAAAACAGAGACCTTCACCCAAAATCTAAATCTTTCGTTTATGTTAGGGTAAGCTTGGCTAGGATGATAAGAAAAATAAATTTGTTGACCCTTTTTAAGGTTATCAACCAATACGTTTCATCAATTTTTTGTCGTGAATTGGTTTCCCTTCACCCATGAGCTTCCAGATACATATTACAGGCTAATCAGGAAAAACATTTACTGGCAAAAGTGTTTGAGGCTTCATGTTCTCAACCTTTTTTTTTTTTTTGCAAGAGGGCTCCATTGAGCCAGGATTTTCCAGGTATAAGTTTCAAATAGTTGGAGAAACAGTTTTTGACCTGTTTCAGTAACCCCTAGTACCCACTTCCGCTCAGAAAAAGAAAAAAAAATCCTAAAAATCGGATAAAAATTGATCATTATTGGGCCCCATGCTTCAACTAAAAACAATTATCGAACCTTTTTGGGGAGAACGCATTTTTTCTTCAATCTCTTCTTGTGCTTTAAGACCCAATGATCTAAGGAGTTGAAGATACAATTTTCAAGCCGATCAGGGTGAACCTTTGCTCCCCTTTTTTGGGGCCTATTTATAAAGGAAGGGGGGCGTTCTCCTTGAAATTATTTTGAATGCTAGGTTCCTCCTGGCTGAAGTAAAGTAAAGTAAGTAAGACGGCACTAGACCCTTAAGGTCCAAACCGGCGGTGCTGATCTCCGTTTCATGGCTGAATTCATTCCTGGCTGAAGGAATTGTAGCTGTAAATTTCAACCTGATCAAGGACGAAAAACGTTTTGTTAGGTCTTTCTAAAATTACAAACCAAATGATAATCTTCAAATTTTGATCTGATATCACGGGGTTAAAGACGGTAATAAAAAAGGGAGAAGGGGATTGGTTAAACTCTAATCAATTTTAATCAATTAACTCCTAACTGGCGTTAGGAGCTTCAATTTCCGATCGAATGATACCTTTCGAAATGACTCTGACGTTCCATGCAGAATGGCGAAAAAAAGGAGGCACAGTATTTTTTTTTCGTTTACCTTTTTCTGTTTCCTAAATTGGTTTATCTCCGTCTCCAGCACAGTCTGATAAGATTTGATAATCTGCTGCTGCTTCTCAAGCCATTCTTCGTAGTTCATTTGAACTTGTTTCTCTTCTTGAGTAGAAGGGTTGTCAACAGGAAGAGCAGGAACTGGGAGAAGATTGAACTGAATCGGTTGTCGACTAGGTTGAACTTGTGCTGCTGTAGGCTGCGAAACAGCATTGACACGTAAGCTTGGTAATTGCTGGCTCCCAGCATGTTGTTGTGGGGACTGTTGCCACAGAGCCTGTAAAACACAAGAAAATAACATTATATATATATATATATATATATATATATATATATATATATATATATATATATATATATATATATATATATATATATATATATGTATATATATTATATATGTTTGCACCCTCAGGGATGCAAGAGGCTGTAAGAGCGCATTTTGTCAAGGGAGGGGTTCTGGAGACTTCAGGGGGCCAAAATCAATAATAGGACATTTTTATACCACATCCCGTCCAATAAAGGTATCTGCCACTTTTTTTTTTTTAGGAAAAACTGTTTCATTTGATTTTTATCAGAGTTTAAACCGAAGTCTTACTCTATTGGAGCCTGTTTGGGTTTCAAAACTGAACAGGCAATCTGTCATCCTTCATCTGCAGAACATGCCCTAGCCATCTCAACCTTTTTTTCATTATAGCCCTAGAAAGCAGGATTGAACCATATTTTTTGTACGGCCTACTGTTTGAAATATGGTCAGTCAGCCGGGTACCCAGAATAATCCGTAGGCAATTTTTCTGGAAAACATATAGTAGGTTTTCATCCGCTTTTCGGAGCGCCAATGGTCCAGAGCCATATTTGATCACTGTCATCACTGTACCTTCCAATATTCCAATCTTGGTTTGCAGACTTATCTTCCTATTCTTCCAAAATGTTTTTAACTGTGAAAAAACACCCTAAGCATTGGCTGTTCTACTTTTAATATCTTCACTATTCCCACCGTCTTTACTAATAATACTACCAAGGTAAGTGAAGGTGTTCACCTGATCAATGATTTCGTTGCCCAACGCCACCTTTTCCATCTTTACTTGTTCCGAGCCTTAGTGAATTAGTCTTCTTAACATTTATTTTCAAGATAAAAACTATACTTAATAAAAATAATATTTATTTCCAAATTTCAAATTATAAAGCGTTCGTAAAGTAACGTTCAAAACCTCTAATTACATTAATTTCAAGAGGGGTTTTCGAGCAGTAGAGCAGTTTCGCTCTCAGGTCATGAAACGAGAAAATATAAAAAGACTTTTAGAAATATGCCGGGCAATCCTTATTATTTGTAATATAGTTACAACAATCTTTTGGTTACCCAACATAGCATTTGATTCATGAGTTCATCCAACGATACTTCTTTTCGTCACAAAACGTTAATTATCATGACGCTTAGTGATATGCATTCCCGAATGAAGGTTTTGCTAAAAACTTTCCTCTATTATTGTTTTCCCAATTCCCAGTGATTGTCTGATTAGTTTTAATTAAAGGGCTAGACTGAGTTGCTACTCCCATAATTATATAATAGTAAATATAAAAATCACACCTCCAATAAACAAGCCCAATATCCACCCTCATGCGTTTTGCAAGCGTCACGTCATTTTGAATTGCAGTCACTCATTCACACAGAGTTTTTGAAATATACGACGGGTTACCGCGTGAGTAAAAAAGATTAGACTTGAATTGAATACCAAAAATAGAAAATTGTGTTGCTTCATTGGAAAGAGTTCATACAACAGCATTGCATATTCCTTGAAAATCCGCTGTATTTGTTTCTATGTTAGAAAAAACAGTTGCATGTACTCGACATACATTGGTGATGTAGAAACGAGTTATTGTCAAGCAATTTTGATGCATGAGTTTGACTAGTTTCAACCAGTTTTAACCAGCAATTTTGATGCATGAGTTTGACTAGTTTCAACCAGTTTTAACCAGCAATTTTGATGCATGATACAAAATTTGGGTTATATCGCTCCTGTGTGACCCTAGGTCAAACTCAGGTTAATTTTAAACCAGTTTTAACCAGCATTTTGACCAGTTTATATGAATAATTTTGATGCATGAGACAAAATTTGGAACACATCATTCCTGTTTGACCCTAGGTCAAACCCAGGTTAATTTTTATTCAGTTTTAACCAGCATTTCGACCAGTTTAAATCAGCAATTTTGATACATGATACAAAATTTGGGTTACATCGCTCCTGTGTCAAACCAACACAGGATTCCTGATTCCTAATTCCTTTGATTCCTAAGTCAAACCCAGTTTAATTTTAAACCAGTTTTAATCTAGGTTAACCTATGTTACCAAATCGTCCAAAACCTATGTTAACAAATCTTTAGGTAAATGAACCAAAGAAATGCCTGCGGTAAGGAACTGTTCTTTTTTTAATAAGCCAATGCTAGAAGTATACGTATTAATTAGTAAAAGTAGCAGCAAACAGCCAGCAGAAAGTAAACATACAACTAAAGTAAAAGAGTAAGTACATAGGGTAGGAGGAATAAATTGAAAAAACAAGGACTAAATAGAATGAGAACAAGTTAATAGAAATGAAATGACACGTGAAAAAATAGCAACCGTTTCCCATTTATTATATTATATTTTCACTATATTTATTATATTTATTTACATTTATTATAATTGTTTTCTATGTATTTTGATTTTACTGCCAAAATGGATTTGATTTTGGGGATAAAGGAGAAATAGGAACCTCTCCGAATATCAAAGACGATTAACATCAATTCTTTAGGATATACTATCAATTTACTATTTAGCTTGATATGGATCAGTACATCACTGCATTTTACACAGTGCAACATTACATATGAAATCGAAATCTCACAGCAAGAAACAAACAAGTAAATTATCAACTTTAAGACCTAATTATATTGCCATACGATTCAGCTATATTAGCATCAGAGTGTAAACTTTGTAAGATCTGCCTTTGGCACCGTATTTTAAAACTATACTATTAATAAGTTAGGGAAATGATTTACTTGGATTAAGGAGAGGGGGAGGATGTTGACAGCGGTAGATATGCTCTACTCTATTTGCTAACTAAAAGTACAAATCTTTTCAACACAGCTTCTCGAATTTTGCGAGGGGTGAGGGACCCGAGCCTCCTTAACTCGCAGGGCCAATGCCCATTACTCCCATTCTACTAATTTATATAGCTATCACCATATTGAAGATGCAAATTTGGAAAGAACAAAAGATGAAAAAATAAACATAGTAAAAACAACATGCCTGTGTAATTTGCTGAATCCTTAAATTTGCTGCAGGTGTCGGATTGATCTTAGGTCCTTGTGGAGGAGAAAGCACTAGGTTACCACCTCCTAAGACATCTGCTTTCAACTTTTCAAAGTCAACGTCAGAAAAAAACGGCTTTGACTGACCAGACATCAAATGTTCTTGACTTGCATGTCTTTGAGATGTAGTAGGTCCTTGATCTAAAAGACTTTGGAGAACACTTGGCTCCTCCTAAAAATATATTGAAATTAAATAAGTTGCTTTCGGCTCAGGCACTAAAATAATTCCAAGGGGTTCAGGCTCCATATTAATTTCGAGGAATTTTTTCTCTTAATATTTTAAGGATATTGCACTACGGGAAAGTAACACCTCTAAAGCTGCTTCACTATCCATAGATATTACAGCCGAACGTTCTTGGACAGGAACATAAGTAGGACAGAATTAGCTCCCCTAAAGCAACCTGATTTAAAGGAAAATTTCGGTATTTTTCGCACATTTTGTCGATTTTTTGAAGTTTTCACAATTTTCCCTCTCTTGGAGCAAATTGTGTGTACGGGCCAGGACACACCCGTTTTAATTCTCGCAAAAAAAAAGTTTGAGTTGATCACCATGAAGCTCATGGGCTCAGGGACTGTTTACTGAAATTTTATAGATTCTTCCGCATTTTCAAAAGAATTTACCAGTCTATTGTCATTTTTTCATAAATTTGAGACAAAAACTTGTGCTTCAAATCAATTTCATGACTAGAAAACAATTTAAAATTGATGAATCCCATCCCGATACAATTTGAACCCCCTCCCTTCCTAATCAAAATCCTGGGCATGACCATATTTTTATTTATTTATTTTTCACCCACACGATACATAAAGTAAATATGGCGGAGTAAGAATAAATAAAAAAACAAATACACACACAAAATAAACGAAAGAAACGGATAAGACGGTTGTGAGAGGATGGGCACACAGAAGCTGTACTGGAGTTATCTGTGTAGAATCTCCAACTTTAAAGCATTATCAGGAACTGAAAATTTGCTAACAAGAATCCGGTTTTTTGTCCAAAGTGGAAGATACAGAAGAAATTTGCAAAATTTGAAATAATTTATCCGGATTCTTTTTAAATTACCTTTCTTAAGAAGGGGGAAAAGACCTGAAGCAAAAAGGACAAAATGATCACAGAAAGTAGAATAAAGTTTGGCCAGCGCAGGTCTATTACACTTTCCTCTGTTTGCAACAATCTTTGCATGGCTAAATCTGGATCTTTTTACTTATATCACAAACAGTACGCTGGCGTATGCTAGAAAGGTTGTTAGTAATCGAAGTGAAGGGGAGCCAACGAATACAATCAACAAGAGGGATAGTGAAGTTATTACAGTGAAGGGGAGTAGCAGTAGTATAGTTATAGGGAAGAAACTCACATTTATTTATATTAAGAGAAAGGCCAATATCAGAAAAAGCATCAGAAACTATAGAGACCATTTGGGAAAGACCCTTTTTGGAACGGCTAATCAGAAGCAAGTCGTCAGCATACGCAAGATAAGAAACATCCGCAAAACCAGAGAGCTATGTACCTGAAATCTTAGCCAGCACACTAGAAATACAATTCTTAAAGAGTAGGGGACAGAACACCGCCCTGCCTAATTCCTCTTCATACCCTTATAATAGTGTCAGGTGCAGATCTTAATTCAAGAAAAGAATTTGAATACCAAAATCTAAGAAGCATTATAACAGAGATTGACCCCAGAATTATACAGAGAAAAAAGGAACTGACTATGGACCATACTATCAAACGCTTTCGAAAGATCCAAAGCAAAATTACATAGAGCATTTCCCTTGGAAGAATTACCAGCAAGTAGAGATGACAGAATCTTATGCGCATGCTGACAACCCACCCCATGCCAAGAACCCAATTGGTTCTCACCTTTATTGATATTTTTAGTCAGAAAAGGTAGAAGGATATACTCAAAAATCTTGTTAATATTACAAGAAACAGTAATAGGTCGATAGCAGGAACAATCTGTCGGTGACTTTCCCCTTTTTAAAATTGACGAAACAGTGCCACACAGAAAACTCTCAGGTACGCTTGAAGTACATAGACATATTTGAAAAAGAAGCTGGAGGTGAGATATGTTATACAGGAAACCTAATTTTATCTAAGCATACCCAAATAGAGAATGCTCTGGAAAAAAACCAAAAACAACCCTTTTGTATGGCTAACCGAATTCAAATAGAAAACATTTTGAAAGATAAAAGAATAAAAAAGATAAAAGAATTTGGCATAAAAGCTTTTTCTTTTGAGTACATTCAGATAATTCGTTTGTATTTTAACCTGAATCAACTATTTCAGTAGTCAGAAGCCCAGTAATACCAGATATGTAGTTTCAGCTCTGAATGGGCTGTACAAATTGCACGGCCACTTCATTCTAAATTCGATCTCAAGGTCTTTTATAGTTGAGCCTCGACTTAATCTGTGGGTTGAGCCAAGACAAAAAAATAATGTACATAAATATTAGGAGTTAAAACAGGGACTTCTTTTGGTGACACGGAAAGTCCCAACTTTCACGGACACCTAAATTAAGACATGGAACAAAACCGAAAGCTTGGTCCGATCAAAAGACTTCAATGAGGCAAAATTTGTAGACAAAAAAAAAACAACAAAAAAACAAAGAATTATAACTAAAGCCACAAGCTAAAAACATGTAAGAAAGATACAAAAGAAAGACAGTGACAAACTAAAATATTTCTAAAATAACAGCAGAACTAAGACCAAATATATAAAATTGAATTACTTCTCTCCAATCCAAAACATGTTAGTAAGACGCCTTATTGATTATAACGGAAGAAAATAGTCACTGTGTAATTTTTTTTTCAACACTGACATTAAGAACGTTTCTGGTTTCTTAGTTGCTCCTTATTTTCTAAACTTTATAAAACATAAATTTTAATAACAATTTAAACTTCCTTTGTTCATAATTTTGTATACCATGTTACCATGAATAACCTTTCCTGTATAGATTAATGAACTCACATTAGAAAATAAAATTTATTTTCATGTTTTAGAGGATACATTACAAGCGACTCGAATTACAATTACAATTCGAGTTACGGATTGATTACAAGCGGCTCGAGCGACTCGAACTTTAATCCTCATTCTCCTCTCGATTTCTCAAAGTTTCTTGGAAAAACTCCATGAGTGAATTTGTAAGCTATAATAGAAAATACTACGGTTTATTTTGAATGATTATTTGAAAAAAATACGTTTATAAATTGTTTCGCTTTTATTAGTTGAAAACACAAACCAAAAAAAAAACTGACCCGCCCCCCCACCATCAAAGGTTTCAACCGAGCAGCCGCAACTATTCCTAGGATATTTAAGATGGGATATTAAAATTTTGCGTCTTCTGATTTTTGATCTTTGGCTTCTTTTGATTTCCAGTTTTAAAATACCTACTCAAACAATTTGAAACCTATTTAACCAAATACCTAACTTAAAAAACCACCGAGAAACTTTTTTTGGCTGTTCTATGGAATTGCGGTTCTTTCACACGATTCATGCCGTAGAATATTTGACCTAAAATTACTTTTTCTATATTTTTCTACACAGAATGAACTCCATTTATAAATTTCTTCGCTTTAAGAAAAAGATCGCACAAAACTAAAAGGAGAGAGCGAAAAACGATAAGCAAATCATATACAAAACGATAAAGAAAAGGATAAATAATCAAATGAAGACAAGAGAGAATCCAAAAAATTTAGCTTTGAGAGCTGAATTTCAAACTAATCGCAACAACTTTGCTACTATATCTGACAACTCACTGCAGCACCGAGATGTGGTTCTGGCCTCTTTTGCGCCCAGGGCAGAATCTTGATCAGCACCCTTCTCCCCTGTCACCCAGAAATTTTCTGGTCACGTTTTAATATAATTATCTTTTATTCAAACAATTTTTCAGTCACTTAAATCTGACTTTTTTAAACTTTATATGGGAAACGATATAAGCAATAGAGATTTCGGATTCAATTTGCTTATATTTACTGACAACCAAGCCTTCTACTTTATATTAATAAAAATAAAGTTTCAAAATTACAAAATTATTATCAATGTTAGATTATTTATTTGAAAGTTTACGCCCACAAAATTTCTGCGCCCGGGGCAAGTACCCCCTCTTTCCTAAAACAACCTCTGGCACCAAATCATCTGAGACCAATACAGCTGCGCGAGCTACTTCTCTACTCTAATCTGTTAGAAGCTCCACTCTTCACTCCCTCTAATTAAGTCTAAATTTCCTTTAAACTGCTACTACTACAACTACTACTACTACTAACAACTCACCGCAGCACCAAGCCGCCTGAGGCCAACGCAGCTACAAATGCTCATCCTCCGTCCCAATCTATTCAAAGCCTCCCTCTTTACACCCTCCCAGGAAGTTCCATTTCCTTCAAATCTTTCTTTATGACATTCTCTCACCCAAACCATGGACAACTGTTCTTCTTTATAACCTCTTCCCAACTTATTCAGGGACATCCCCGGGGATGACTTAGCTAAAAGGCCGGAAGGCAGAATTTGGGTCTATATCTATCCTAACATTTTTTCCCTGTGTAGTTGATAATCCTGTAAATAAAAAGCCACGTAAAATAATTAGATGTACAGGCTACTGTTTCTTAAAAAAAAAATCCAGAAGTGGTTTATATAACTATTTTACCGATTTTGCTAGACTGTCGTTTACTAAAACGTTTCTGTTACGGTTAACACTAGCACTAATACTACTAGTACTACTAACAACTCACTCTAGCACCATGCCCCCTGAAGCCAAAACATCTGTGCATGCTCCTCCTTTACCCCATTCTATTTAAATTTTCACTCTTTAGCTTTTTCTAAAAAGCTCTAATTTCTCCAAATCCTTCACGGTCTCTTCTCATCCCACAATTTTTGCATATATTTTTTGCCATGTCATTTTTGGCCATATATCATCCATAAAACGTGGCATAGCTAATTTTTTTTTTCATTTTAGCCCTAGAAAAAAGAGATTGAAAGACATTTTTCGTACAACTTATTGCATGATGATATGATGTTTCAGAAGAGTATAAACAGAAACATGAACTGTAATAAGCGAGAAAGAAAATATAAAAGAAAACAAAATAAGAACAAATACAGTAGAATTCAAATTAAAGAAAGTTTAGAGGTTAAATTAATAGATATTATAGTCAAATTTTCTAGATTTCTATTTTAGACAAAAAGGCTCTAGTGACTGACGGAAAAAGTTATATGACAATAAAATCAATACCTTCGGCCTTGTTCCCGGATATGGAGGAGGAGGGCGGTAGGGAGGTGGGGGCTGTGAGTACACAACAGCAGATGCTCCAGGTAACTGGTTAAGATCAGACGTTTCTACACCAGGCTCTAGCTTCAACTGATTATCTTCAACATCGTTATCTTCAACCGATGGCCTAAAAAAACAAAGCCTTTTAATTAACAGCTGCAGGAATCTAAAAAAAGATTAAAAAAGTGGGTTCAATTGTCTCAACATTCATCTTCTTTTTCTTATAGGCTAAGAGATTAATCTACCCACAAATAATATTAAGGCAAATAATTCGGCATTCGACTTAACAGACCCTACTGATGGCGCTGATCTAAGTTCCATGGCCCTTAAACCAGGAAGCGCAATGGGGGGTTTTGGGCCAGCCATCCTGTGCATTCGCGCACCCTTCCTGTTTATCTTCCCCAGATTCGTCCAAGTATCCGTTTAGATGTGGTCGACTCTGGCTGAGGTTACAGAGTCACGCCACTAACCCCCGTTCAAAACCAAATAACAAGCGATAGCAGGACTCAACCCCCAGTCCTTGCTGACAAAGGATTTTAGGTCTAGCGTGCCAACCATTCGGCAGTGGTTGGCATAAATTATAAGTTATGATTTTGTCTATACGCAATATCATTTTTAATAGAAGAAAAACAAAAACAAAAAGACACACACAAACACACAGACAAAGAAAAAACAGGAATATTAGTAGTCAGGGTCCCTCCTTTTATTACTCCTAAGTCACTGTCTGCACTCCTCACTATCAGGATGATTAAACACGGGTTTTTATCAAACCATTTCAAAATATTCTATTTGCCTAGCTGAAATTATATTTGCCTAGCTGAACTACTTATCTTTAAAATATTACAGAAAGGCTGTCCACCGTTAACTTCAATTTAATTACCAGTAGGCCTACCATTTTGGCACTGATATTTGAAGTAAGATTCTAACAGGAGTCAAATTTTTGATGGTTGGATTTCACATCACTCAATCATAACCGAATGTTTTAACGTAGGCGGATATTCGCATCGATTCCGTTTCTGACGAAAGATGACAACTTCCTATCTGTGGTTGGCAAAATTGCGTTAAAAATAAGGATAATACTTGGTTTACTCCTATTTCTGGAGCTGACAAACTCATTTTACCAATTGGCAAAGTTACATCGAAACTATATAAGAGATAACAATCAGTTGGGCGGATATTCGCATAGATTCCGTTTCTGACGAAAGAAGACATCTTCGTTTCTGTCGAAGGCAAACTTGTATACTGGTAAAAATTTCCTATTTTGTTCATTTTTATACAAGTGATCATTCCTTTACGATGGATTTTTCAGGAAAAGAAATTTGCTTTCAACCAGATTTCAAACATTACAAAAGGCAAAAACTGGTGCACCAAATTTGCTAAGCACAAAAGGTACTGCATTTTCGGCTTCTGATTTACAATAGGGTGACATCACTTTTGCCTAAAGAGGATTTAAAACTTGTGGGCACAATTTTGACTTTTTATTTTTAGTCTACACTCGAGCGATGATATAATACCATCTTCAGTCGCACCAAAAACATTTTTATTTCAACCTCACTTTAAAGGGTCACGCACCGGGTGGGTTGGTGCAAAAACAAACATCTACCGCACCGACTTGACGGAATTTATCATACGTTAACAAATTATGACCCGTGAAAATCTCGTATCTGGAAAGTCCACATTCAGCTTTAGAAAGTTTCTCCATTCTTCTGAGATAATTAAAAAGAAAAAGATCTTATAAAAGCTTACCTTTGTCCACCGATAGCATTAATGAATGCAACAACACTTATCAAAGCTCAGCCGCCCGTCAAAAGCCCAGTCTTCATGTGGATTAGAAAAAAAGGCACTTCTATGAAAGTCTCCCCTAAAATGGCTAAACACACTTCCATCTTCTCTAAAATGGAGTCCCTGGATAATTACTTTGCTTTCAATAGCTTTAAACATGTTGGTTTCAATACTGTTTGTGAATAACAACACCAATTTAATAATACTAAAAATTCACTTAACCTTATGCTTTGCAGTGTATTTGTGTTTGAATTTAGTATAAAAGGTTTCTGTTTGTTGCTGTTTGTTAATATATCTCTAAATTACTGTTTGTTAATATATCCCCCCTCCCGAAAAAAAAATCCTTAAAATATAACTTTATTTTTTCAAGTCCAGTCTTTGATTCTGTTTTTCTTAAGAGTTCTAGCGCACACAGAAATACTTATCATCCGCCAATTGTTATAATCAATAAGCCAGTTTACTTCCAAATTTAAGCGAAAACGCAAAAGGGTTTTCACTTAAATCGAATATATCTGAAACCACAGGTTAGAACTAAAACAAAAGAAGAGCCAGAATATAGCTTACGGAACAGACAAGTCCTTCTTCACATCTGTATCAACAGCTTCCGTTGTAGACGGTAAATGACTTTCAAGATCAGTGTCAGTATAGTCAAGTATATTGAAGTTGTCTGCACCAGCACCGTAATCAAATATATTGAAATCACTCCCCAAACCTGAAAATACAGTACACTATAAAAAGAATTGTTAAAGACCGAGTCTTGCTGTACACACGGATCGACCATAATTCTACAAACAAACTTTCAGTTCCTCTCAGGTCAGAAGTTATATATACTACTACTACTACTACTACTACTAATAACTCACTGCAGTACCAAGCCGCCTGAGGCCAACACAGCTACGTACGCTCCTCCTCCAACCTAATCTATTTAAAGCCTCCCTCTTTACACCTTCCCAGGAAGTTCCTATTTCCTTTAAATCTTTATTTATGACATCCTCCCAACCCAGACAAGGACGACCTGCTTTCCGTGTAGCCCCAGACGGTTGGCCAAAAAGGACAATCTTCGGTAATCTGTCATCCTTCATCCGTAGAACGTGGCCTAGCCATCTCAACCTTTCTTTCATTATACCCCCAGAAAGCGGGATTGAACCACACTTTTCGTAAAACCTACTGTTTGAAATACGGTCAGTCAGCCGGGTACCCAGAACAATCCGTAGGCAATTTCTCTGGAAAACATCTAATAAATTTTCATCTGCTTTTCGGAATGCCCATACTTCAGAGCCATATTTGACCACTGTCATCACTGTAGCTTCCAATATTCTAATATTGGTTTGTAGACTTATCTTTCTATTCTTCCAAACTTTTTTTAACTGTGAAAAAACACCCTGAGCCTTAGCTATTCTACTTTTAACATCTTCACTGTTCCCACCATCTTTACTAACAATACTACCAAGGTAACTGAAGCTCCCAACCTGATCAATCTTTTCCTTACCTAATGTCACCTCTTCATCTTCACTTATTCCTAGCCTTAGTGACTTAGTCTTCTTAATATTAATTTTCAAGCCTATTTTAGCACCCTGAACTCGCAAAACCTATAAAAATTCATTCATTTTGCTCACACTTTCATCTAATATGCTTAAATCATCAGAATAATCTAAGTCCAGAAGCGTTCTTTCTCCCCATTTGATTCCATGGTCTCCAATTGCCTTTCCTGTGCTCCTTAAGACGAAGTCCATCAAAATGATACATATAAAGGGGGATAGAACACAACCCTGCTTAACTCCTGATTTAATACAAAACCAGTTGCTAACCTCATTTCCTACCTTAACCGCAGCAGTATTATTCTCGTACATAGCACAAATCACTTTAATGTATTTTTCTGGTATACCATATAAAGATAAGATCTTTGTTAACGCTCTTCTATCAACAGAATCAAAAGCTTGCTCATAATTGATAAAACTGAGGACCAAAGGTGTTTGACAACGATGCCCTATATATGAGGCCGTATCCAGGAGGAGGTTTACCTCCTTTAAATTTTTTTGTCCAACCCGTAAAAACGCAACAAAAATGCATATAAACAACTTTTTGACGCGTTTTTAAAAAATTACCCCCCCCCCCACACACACACAGCAAAAAGCATGGATACGTGCTTGTCTATATACTTAGATATGCCTGATGATATACAAGCTAACGGCGTCCTAAAAGATTAGCTCGTTTGGAATGGTCATAAATGCATCTAAAACAGAAACCAATGTGCTGCTCACAAAAGCCGCAGATTGATGTTAAGCCAGACTTGAAACTTAATAGAGAGAGAATTACGTAGGTTAACGAGTTCCTTCCCTTGATAATCTGATCACCAGCAGCCCCAGCCACTCAAAATATACAAAAAGGAGGCTCTCCCATGCAAGTTCCAGTCTCAATCCCTTACACCCACATGGCGTTGAATGGATCAGTCCCTACGACTAAAAAACGACTTTTCGATACCTTCATCAGCCCCATCGCAATCTAGTAATCTGCTAAGATCTGATAATATATTTTTGGTAGCTTTAACTTCAGAGAAAATATATTCATAGAAAAACTGCTTTTATATATATATATATATATAAAACACTTGACTGGTATGGTGGTAGTGGTACTGTGGTAGGCACAACACTTGACTGGGTAGAGAGTTTAAAGTGCCGAAACCCTATAGGCAAGTGTATTCTCCTGATGAGCCCTTGTGTTGGGTTGTTGCCTCTGAATTATTTGTCTTTATTGTTTCTATTGTTTGGTAAATGACGAATTATACTTATTGACGACATGACTGCCTGTCCATGGATTATTCTTTATGGTTGATTGTGTATGGCTATGCTGTTTGACCTATGTGATTGCATGGATGAGTAGGGTTAAGGCCTCATTCAAGTGCTGGTCTCTAATAATCACTAATTTAGGAAAACAGTCTTCCTTTTCTCCTTCTGTCTCTTAGTTTGTGCTGTTGCATTGGTGATTTCTCTTTTCATAATATTAATGCATAAAAGTTGTAAAAGTAAACAGCAAGCCTGACCAGCTCATCCGGTAGAATCAGACTCCCAACATCGAGGCAATGGATTCAGGGACTTTTTCAGTCGATAAAAAGCACAACATTGAAAATACATTCCTTTCTGGACGAAAGTTATGGAGAAAGAACTGATACCAGACTATTTTAGGCAGGATGGGAGTTTTTCTCTTCATAAATGAGCACTTCCAAGGTTATACTTTTAATAAGGGGTTGTATGACCAGCCATGTCATGACATTTTTTTGACCAGCCATGACATTTTTGACCGGGACTTAAAAACGTAATAGGCCAATGCCCACCTCCCAATTGACGCCACAGGTGAAGAAAACAGAACTTTGCCCCTATTAGAGATATCAGCTTAAAATCAACTAGCCTATTTAATTTGTTAAGACTTTCCCAAGCTAACCTGCGCCTACTTGTAGCACAGCAAATTTTGACTTGAATGTAATTCTTTAAAATAAAAGCGTTCAATGATTATCACTTACAGAGAAATTTCAGCTTTAAGCCTTTTTGTCCTTTAAATATTTATAGCATTTTAGCTCAAATACATCATGTACTTGTATGTTCTATATCCCAAGATCTAATTATTTATAATTATATTCATAATTTATGGTCACTTAACATCCACTTCAATGTTGAATTCTCTCTCTTAAATTAACAGTTAGAGCTAAAACTACTGTCGTTTTAATTAACTAACTATAATCAACTCCCATCTATGTTCCTTATGTAATTTGGTCACACACTGTGACCAAATTACCAGGTTTCTATAAGGTTTGTCACCAAATTTCTAAATTCATATCCAAAGCTGCTAAAGAAAAAATGATGTTTTGATATTTGGAGATGAAAAATTCGAGGTGATATTGAACTTGTTTCGTCAAAAATTGAATTCTGAATCTAACCATCTTAAATAGTAATTCAAAGTCCCCGTCATTTTATTTCAAACTCCACTGTAAATTTTACAGTGTCTAAGGTAGAGCCGGGAATTATGGCTTCTATTGACAAAGTCGAGGCACCCCAGGAGCTTAGAGTCGAGATCATAAGGAAACTAAGCACTTTTAACATGAGAAAAATTAAAAATGATATCACAAAAAATGGCATTAATATAATATCAGTGCTCACCCCAATTTAATGTAAAAAATGACATTGAAATAATAGAAGTCCTGAAGTCCCCGTCATTTTATAGTTGAATAATTTTGCCTATGTGTGAATATTTTTATAGATTTGTGCGCGTAAGTGTGGCAATTGAATTATTTTTCATGCACTCTCTGGATGGTATTTTATTATTGTAATATTGTTCTAATTTACTGTGAAAGTAATTGCTATTTCTAGCCACGTAGGCTTAGAACAGCCTAATACTTATAATGTTTGAATTTTGATTGTTTTCACGCTTGAAACAATTTTTATATTATTGCTTAAAAATAGAAGAAGAAGCAGAAAGACATACCGAGTAAATCCTCATCATCCATATTAATGTCAGCAAAATCAGCATCGTGATCAATATCAGGAGGCGGGGGTCGTTGCTCTTGCGTTTTAGGGACGTCTGGAGTCGCAATTTCTTCAGTAGGTTGCGGCTGCAACACGTTTTGATTTGCTGAAGCTTGAACAATCAGCTGATGAATTTGGGCTTGGCTTAAACCTCTTTGCTGCAGCATTTGGCGAACTTTAGGATCTTGTAATGCCTGTGAGAAGGGATGATAATCAGTGTAAAATATCAGTATAAATCAGTATAATATAAATCGGTATGTTAAACGTAGTAACATACGTTTGTTAAACGTAGTAACAAACATGTGCACATAACCAATAAGAAAACTTTTTTTCAGAATATAAACAGAGAAGGGGGGGGGGAGTGAATGTCAAAAAGATAATTTATAACCTGATATTTCTCAAAAGAACACCGATATTAGGAGGGAACGACCCCTCCCCCTTACCAGATATATTTGATACCTTCTACACACTGAATGGCTGAAGGTTGTCGACAAAAAATATTAAAGAGATTGAAGCAGATCCCGGTTTTGTAAGCAGTAGTTATTATTCTATCTTACTAAGCAAAACAAAACTAGTTTAAAAAGAGCAGAATGAAGTAGTACACCCTCCTCCCCTTCAGTGACTCAAGACTTCAAAAACTAGACGCCTTGAAAAACAACAGAATATAAAAAGTTCGGTGGTGTGACCATTTTTCTAAAACATAAAAGACCCACAAAATTAGTATTAAATTTGTTTTTAAAATTAGATATGAGTATTTGAAACAAATAAAAAAATGTTTTTGAAAGCTTGAATAAAACTTGAAATAAGTAATGTGTTGAACATTACTCTCCCCCATAGGCAGCGCAATAGTGCTGCCTAAGTAAAGAGCGATGTGGAAACAACGTAACTTTTTTTGGTTTTAGACCAGGGCATTTCGTATCGAAGGAGCTGTCGTAGAAACTTCGAAAAAGCCCCATTCGATTGGAAATTGAAAGGACTTGGGCCCTTTTTATTAGTCAAACGTAATTGGAGGACGACACCGCTCCCACGCCCACCATTTCCCCAAACACATCCAATCACAGTTTTGATATATCCATTTTGTTCAGCGTAGTTAAAAGGTCAGAAAAATTATGTCTTTGAGGATGATACCCCCCACTGCCCTCAGGGCAAGGGCTAAAAGTTACGCCCGGTGGGCATATAAAGTTTTTTATAGAAAGGGTGGTCGTATCAACTCCTCCGATAGAATCTACCGTTTTCAGCCTGAATAAGATAGGATCCTGGGGCAGAAAATGACATCACTATGCCTTTTGTCCATCTTGCATCTCCTTTGATAACTTTACTCAGATGGGCTGGTTGTCTTTCAACTTCGTTAGGTCCGTAGAGTCCTTGTCATAATTCTGTTTCTGTACTTCTTGGCGTTGGGTTCTGGCTGCGCAGAACTTTGTTTTCTGGGCTGTCTTTGGTTGCAATTGCTGCCGTGTGCAGGGGAGAAGGAACTTAAACTTCTACTCATAAGTAGCTGTGCCAAGGATGCGATTCCATCTGTCGGTGTATCCTAATATTCTAACAGACCAAGGTACGGGTCTGTGTTGGACTCGATAGCTTTCTGCATGATCCTGCCAGCTATATTCACGGCCTTCTCTGCATGGCCATTGGATTGAGGAACATTCGGGCTTGAAGTCACATGTTGGATATCCCATTTCTTCAAGAAGACCTGGAATTCATCTGATGTAAATTGCGGTCCATGGTCCGACCATATCTTCTCTGGGATGCCGTATCTGGCGAAATGAGCCTCGAGCTTGTTTATTGTTTCTTCAGATGTCGCAGGATTGACTCGATCAATTTCTATGAAACGGCTATAGTAGTCACTTGTTATCAGGTAGTCTCTACCTTTGACCTAGCTGAAATCAGGACCCAAATATTCCCAAGGACACTTGGGTATTGGCATCAATATCGGTGGTTCCTTCTGATTATCGCTTGAGAACTTTCCAAAAGTTTCCTCAATAGCTGAGTTCATTTTTGGCCAGTAAACCGATTTCTTGCTCTTTGCTTGGTTTTTCCATCCCTGCAACTCTTGCAGTATCTCCTTCCGCAATGCTTCCGGGATGAAGACTCTGCTTCCTTTTAAGGTGATGCCATTGATGCTGAACAGCTCATCTCTCGTGTTACAGTAAGGTTGTATGGCATCGGAACATTGATGTCTCTGAATCGGTCACCTTTTTTGTATGACTGATGCATGGCATCGGAACATTGATGTCTCTGAATCGGCCACCTTTTTTGTATGCCTGATGTAAGTTTTATCATAGACGGTTCACTCCGATTTTCTTCACAGATGATCCCCATCTTCTTGTCACTGACAGGAATACTTTTCAAAACAAAGTGGACATGAAATTCAATATCCAGTGAGCATTCTTTGTTGACATAGGGTGGATGCAGTCTTGAGAGTCTGTTGGCAATGGGTAAGTCCTTTCCTCTAACATATTGAAGCATTATGTCATATGGCTGCAACTGCAACATCATTCATTGGAGCCTTGGAGGGGCTTGACACAGAGGCTTTGATAATATAACCTCAAACGGCTTGTGATCTGTATGAGTAATGATTTTCCTCCCATAGACGAACTGATGGAACTTCTTACAGCCATAGAGAATAGCATACAACTCTTTCTCAATCTGGGAGTAATTTTGTTCTGTCGGTGTAAGAGCTCTTGATCCGAAAGTAACAATTTTCCCACCGACACCTAGCTCTGCCCCGAGGCCGTGCTTGGAAGCGTCAGTTTTCAGCTGAATATATTTTGTTTTTGTATCAAAAGTTGCGAGGTTGCTACAAATCGAAGTTTTGATCTGCTTCATAACTTCAGTTTGCTCACTGCTCCACTCAAAGTCGTTTCGTTTTCCTAACTCTCGGAGCGGATAGTTTAGAGATAACAAGTCATTCCAAGAAGCGTGACTAGTTCATCTTTGTTTGATGGCTGCGGCAACTCTCTTATGGCTTGAAATTTCGAGGGGTCTGGTTTGATGCCATCTGCGGTAACCAGGTGGCCGAAGTACGGTGCGCTTGTTGATCGGAAGATGCATTTTTCCAAATTGAATTTTACTCCAACTACTCTGGCCTTTTGTAAGACTTCCTTCAGGTTTTCATCGTGCTCATCTTTTCCAGATACGAGGGTGTTATCAACAATGATAATCGTACCTTTTAAGTTGCCAAAGGTCTCTTCCTTCTTTCGTTGGAATTTGTCTTGTGCACATATTATACCAAATGGCATTCTTTGTATTTGTACCTGCCAAATGGAGTGTTAAATGTTGTGAGAAGTGACGATTCCTTGTTCAATGCCAACACCCAATACCCAGACCTTACATCAAGTTTAGAAACTTATTATGGCTATGAGTATTGGCTGAAGTATCTTCAAAGGTTGACATTGGGTACTGGGGCCTTTGTACTGCTTTATTAAGCTCTCTTGGGTCCAAATATAATCGTAGCAATCTGTCTGACTTTTCAACTGGCATAATCGAATTAACCCACTCAGTAGGGGTTGTCACTTTTTCAATGATGTCTAAACATTCCAGGCGGTCGAGTTCACTTTTTACTCTCTCGTGTAGGGCAAACGGGATTATGCAGACAGGATTAACGGATGGAACTGAATTCTCTTTAACGTGGATGGTCACTTCAACTGGAAGTTTACCTATCCCAATGAAAATATCAGCGAATTTTTCTTGAATCTGTGTCTTCTGCTTACTGTTCTTGGTAAACAAGACAGAAATAGATGCAGGAACGCTCACCAGTCCCATCTCTATGCACACTTGGTACCTTAGTATTGGGTTCGATTGTGTTCCCACCAAGAAGAAACTGTATTTTCTGTTGTCACTTGCATTCTGTCTCCAATTCAAGGAACAAACTCCAGCAATTGGAATGTGGGTTGGTCCCTCCATAAGCTACAAGGATCTGACTCGTCTTGTTTAATTGTGGTCTGGGTTTAAGCCTGTCATAGATAGATTTCGGGATGACATTTGCTTCCGCTCCCCTGTCAATTTTGAATCGACTCTCCCATGCTGAATTGCTCAGTTTGATAGCCGCAGTCGGTTGGCTTACTTTCTCAGCTACAGATCCAATGAATAATATATTTAAATACACTTCATGTTCTTTATTCCCATGAATTTCTGTCAAATCTATTGTGTCAATTGGTTTTCTACGGCAGACACAAGCAAAATTGTTTGTATTTCCACACTTTGAACAAGACTTTCCTCTTGCTGGACATTTGTGACTTGGGTCATATATCCCACCGCAGAAGTAACACTTCTTACTTGTTGTGGGCTGCTCAAACTTCCTTTGTTTTTTCACAAATTCCACTTCTTGTTTTACAATAGACTTCTTGATTGTTGTAGACAGCATGGACGTGGCTGACATGAACATGAGCTGTTCTTGATTTGTTTCAAGATCTCTTGCAATTGTCACCGCCCTGTCAAGAGTAAGGGCTCAACCCTGAGACAGCAGTTTTTCTCGAATTATGTGTAGTTTCAGCCCACATATCAATCTGTCTCTCACCATCTCTTTCTGAAAGTTACCAATAAACTCACAGTCTTTGACCAGCACCTTGAGAGCTGTGATGTAATGTTCAACTGATTCATGCTCTAACTGGTGTCACACTTACGGAATTTGTACCTGGTAAATATAGGATTGTTCTCACGAGCAATATGCTCTTGAATTTCTGGAGATATACATCAAGATTGTCTTGTTTTTCTGAAGTTAGTGTCCACTACTAAAGACATCTCATCCCGTCCTTTTTCTCCTAGCCACAACAAGAGGTATGCGCATTGTTGCTTGGAAGTCTTCCCGCTCAATGGTCCATTGAATATGAGAGTTACATGCTGTTCAAATTTTGCCCTTGCTTGTAGACTGGCCGATTCCCAGTTGAATGATGGGTATGGAAGTAGATTGTCCATTTGTGACTTCTGACACCATGTGTTGATTTCAAGATGATTCTTTGTTTACGCCAACCGACCAACAACAAAAGCACATAAGCAAGGCAACAAGCACAACAAAAGCAAATAAGCAAGCCAATAAGCACAGCATATGGCAAACACCATAGTCATATACATGATAATATTACAAAAAGTAACTAAGTTAATGCAATTGACAGGAGGAGAGAGAAAAAAATTCTAAAAATTATAAAGAAAAGACAATACCTGAAGACGAAGTTCCATCAATTGTTGTGGTTGAACAATTGGTCTAATAGCTTGTGGCTCTAGAGCGCCAAGTCCTTTAGTTATAGCAAGACTTGGAATAGCGGATGGACTGTGCTGTATAGCTAATGCCGCAACCTGTTGCGACTGCAGTTGCCTTGCAGCTTGTAACTGCCGCCATTGCTGTTCCTGCTCCGATTCAGTCCTTTTTTGCCTATTATCGAGTCCCTGATCCTGCAAAAAATTTTGCATATTACTCAAGATATTTAATATAATTATTCAGAAGCGTTCTTTTAAATATAATTTTCAGATATGATAATATTATAGTTAATTCTAAAAAAAAACATTGAGAAAAATAAATCACTTAATTTAAAAAGACTAGAACTCATAGACCCGATTCTAAATAAATGAGAGCTTAAGTCCAGCTAATAAACTACAATAATTCTTTATGCAATATTCTATAAGCTATCAATATGCTTATAGGCTATCAAGATTAATAGAACTGACAAAAAATATAATATGCACAGTTCAGATGATGGAAACTTCATGTCAAAAATTTAGAACATTGGCCTTCCTAATTGCAAGAGAAGGTAAAAAAAAAGTCATTTCTTTAAATTATTTTAAATTAATATTGAAACTATTTTGAAGTCACTGTGTTTGACGTACAAATTTACTCTCTGCGAGCAAGCAAAACAAGCTAGAGATAGGTTAAAGTGATAAGTCCATTTTAAAGTTTGGAATGAAACTACCCTATCCTAACGTTTTGGGAATATTCTAATAAATGTGTCTTATTCTAACGTTTTTAATGTTAGGCGTTAGAACTAACCCATTTTAACATTCTACAAACTACCATTTTCGTTCCGTTCGTATTTAAATAAATTCACGTCTTTCTGTTATAGAAGCTTACTGCACTTTAAACACCCCTACAGCGTTGCCAATGCTTTGAAAGAAACTGTACCAGTTTTCCAACTAAAATTGTACTACAAGAGATTAATTTGCA